>NW_008666665.1:0-349 GCF_000695815.1 Acanthisitta chloris | reverse complement strand
CATGGGGGTGTCAGTGGGGAAGAAAGGGTGTCCATGGGGGAGCTGGCAGGGAAGGAGAGGTGTCTGTGGGGGTGTCACTGGGGAAACGAGGTATCTGTGGGGTTGTTGTTATGGAACCAGGGGTCTCCATGGGGGTGTCAATGTGGAAGGAGGAGTGACCATGGGGATGTTGGTGGGGAAGAAGGGGTGTCCATGGAGGAGCTGGCAGGGAAGGAGGGATGTCTGTAGGGGTCCTCGCATGGAATCTGGGGCGTCTGTGGTACCGTCAGTGGGGAAAGGGGATATCTGTGGTGCTGATGGTGTGGAAGCAGGGGGGTCCATGGGAGTGTTGATGGGGAAGCAGGGATGT
>NW_008666664.1:347-1112 GCF_000695815.1 Acanthisitta chloris | reverse complement strand
CGGGCCGCGGGGTCCCCTCGCCGGGGCGCCCGGCGGAGCCCTCGCTGTGCCTCTGCACCACCTCGCCGGGAACCAGCGCACAACAAAGCCCCCCGCCCCGTCGCCAGGACTACTTCACTTGCAGCACAATACGTATATGTACATGCCATTAACATTATAGATCTGCGGCTCTACGTATCTATACGATACTGACTTGTGGTTGTTTCCTGGGTCTGCCTCGTCCTCTCTTCTGAGGCTCTGCGGTTGCAGGTTGCTCCTGGGCAGCAGTGGAAGGCTGACCGGGTCCCTCACCTTGTGCACTCATCGTGACTTCTGCTGCTCAGCCTGAAACCAGTCTCTCCAAAGCACCTTGGAAGGGGGGGGAATCAAAACGAGCTCTTGCTGCTTTTGCTGCTTGCTGCCACCACCACACCGGACGTCCTGGTGCTGCCAAAAAGGAGAAGAGAAGGGGAGGAGGAGGAGGAGGAGGTGATGGTGGTAGTGGTGCTGGTGGTGGTGGAAGAGGAGGGGGAATGAATCTCTCTTACAATTTAGGAATTGTTAGTAACATGAAGCAATTCAAAAGAGGGGAGGTTAAAAAGGCAAAAAAAAAGGTAGAGTAAATTGCAATCCTGGAAATGCAAGGAGAGAAGGAAATACTCCGAGGGTAGTCGAGAGCAAACCAAGGAGGGGAAAAAAATTCTACAAATTGAAAGCAAGTGGTGGCTATCGCGCTTAGATCGGATCAGGACAAATTAAGATAAGACACACTGAAAATGGACTGAG
>NW_008666664.1:0-321 GCF_000695815.1 Acanthisitta chloris | reverse complement strand
AAGACGGGGATTTCGGCAGCAGCGGGAGCAGCGCGCAAAAGGAGCGATCATTTAAAATAATAATAACAATAATAATAAAACTATTTGGGAGATTGGGAGGGAAAAAAAAGGACGGGGAGGACGGTCCTGGGTTTGTGTCTATGATGCGAGCTGCTGGGACTGGAAATATAATGGAGTCCTCCCCACGAACTAAACTAGGATGAGTGTTAGGGGAAAAAAAAAAAAAAAAAGAAAAAAGAGAATATCCACCTTTACCCGTGGGTGGAAAAAACAGGAGGGTGCTGTGCGGGCGAAAAAAAAAAAAAAAGTAGGCAGAGCGCA
>NW_008666663.1:5784-9542 GCF_000695815.1 Acanthisitta chloris | reverse complement strand
CATCCTTGGCTGGGGTTGTCCCCTGCCAAGGGGGAGAGAGGTGACAGAGAGGCCCATGGATGTCCCTGCAGGGAAACTCCTGCTGTCTGCTCACAGGCTGCAATCCAACCTCATGGGCTGCAGAGACCACCCTGTGAAGGACAGAGGTCTGTGCACCAGGGTTCCCTCGAGGTCCCCATGCCTAGGAAATGCACATGTATAATCTGTATTTATTTATTTAAGTGCAGTTGGGTTTCCTCCACCCACAGTGTCTGTGCTGGAGTGAGTGACAGCTCTTTGTTTCACCGTAAAGGAAATGTCAAGACTTTAGACAAGGGGTGTGTGGGCTCCCTCCATCATTTCACTTGACTACTTCTGATCTTGAGCACCCCACACTGCTACCATCAGCTACTTCTGCACACAAGTGAGGGAAGATCAGAGCAACTGTCTAGTCAATAGGATATTAGGGAAAATAAAACTAAAAATTAGAGTTGAAGAGGATCAGGAAATTCCAGCGGGTAAGATATTCTCCAAAGTTCTTCACAGGCATAACTTGAAGGTTGCCATTATCTCTACCAGCTTTAAAATCCCTCATGGCCATGGACTCCACCAGCCTTGCACCACTAAAGACTCAATTCCAGGAGTTCCTTCCACTCCATCCTACAGTGGTGACAGAAAGGTTCTTTCCTAGAAAGTGTCCTGTTCTCTCTGCATGCTGTGATGATTATCCTCTGTATTAATGAGACCTCTCAGCTTTGCCTGCTGAGCAAGTTTTGTCACCACATTCCCTTGTTCTCAAGACCAGGTTGGAGAACAATCCCAAGAGGCTTCCATGGGCTTCACCTGAGAGCTGTGCTTTGTCTTTCACTGTGACCCAGTCCCATCTCCCTCCCTTGTCTTGCTATTCAGGTACTTATCTTGCCTTCAGAATTTCCCACGTGGCACTGTGTCAAATATTCTACTGTGAGAGATGAGATCTTTTTCATTTCTTTTATCTAGAAAATCAATGATCTTATCAAAGCAAGATATCAGGTTCATCTGGCATGATCTACACTTGGTAAAGCCATGCAGCATTTTAGACCATTTTTACAACTACATCTTTGGTTACTATTTCTTCAAGACCATGTCCCAAGCTTTGCACCTAGCAGATCAGCTCAGCAGCCTCAATGACATGGTTCCAGGTCAGCATTGGAAGCTACGTGGCCTCAAACCACTCCTGTATGTGTTACCTACCTCATACCCTTTCATGTACTCGGACACAAAAAGCTACATGAGGCACAGATTTTTATAATTAATTTTTGATTACTTTCTTTGACAAGGGGCACTGGCTTCAAACTGAAGGAGGGGAAGTCTAGGTTGGATGTGAGGAAAGAGTTTTTTACTCTGAGGGTGGTGAGACACTGTCCCAGGTTGCCCAGGGAGGCTGTGGCTGCCCCAACCCTGGTGGTGTTCAATCCAGGCTGGATGAGCCTTGAGCAACCTGAGCTAGTGAGGAGGTGTCCCTGCCCAGGGCAGGGGTTGGGACTGGATGATCTGTAAGGTCCATTCCAACCCTTAAATTCTATGATTCTATGATCTATATAATTTATATCAACGATATCATCTATATCTCTAAGATAGCCTTGGAACATCATCTTTGAACCGTTTCCATGAACCTACTGTGGAGTCACAACTCCAAAGAACAGGATACAAGCCCAGTTGTGTTTCAGAAAGCCAAGCCAACAGTCCAATTTTTTTTTAAGGCAATTTAACAAAGTTTGCATGGCTGGTGAAATGCTTAGTGCAGCTCTGCAAATAACACCAAAGAGGACGGATCAATGTAATGCCCTATTGACAAAGTCTGGACTATAATACATATATTTTGCACATTTTTATTGGGTTCATGTATGTTGATTCATCGCTGTTTTATCAATAAGAAAACCACTGCACCAAGTTTTATACTATAACTGTCACCAAAAATTATTTATTACCAGGATAATAACAAATTTTATGTGGACAGAGAACCTTTGTGGTAAGATGTTGAACTATAAAAAGACAGAATTTCCTGCTCTATCCAGCACTGGCCTAAGGAAACCTGCTAATTTCTATCCACCTCATAGAGGCTATAGGTGTGCACACCTGTGTCTATAGATATCTATATGCACATTCAAGGTCACGTGGGCATTTGCATCACACATTTATAAAGCTATTTCCTCCTTAAAAAAAAAAGGTGTTAAAAGGCTCATGACATGTTTAAAACAAGACAGATTCAAGAACCATGAATTTAAACACTTATCAAACTTGGAAGCCATTAATAGCCTCTCATCAATTATACCTCCGAAACAATTACAGAGGACCAAATACTGCAGCCCTTCACTGAGCAGATCTCCCCTCGAGGTCACCAAGAGGGTTGCTCAATTAAGAGCTGCAGAATTTGGCCCAAATTTAGCAATCTCTGTGTTGCAGTGTCTATTTTCCCAGCAGAGACTCTGGAGCTGGAGGTCCCTGGCATTGCACCTCCCCAGGTCTGGGGACTAGGGACTCAATCCTCCTCCCTCTCTATTGTGCAAGTGAAACAGCAGAACTTTATTTTGCCCATGCAGAAGAGTTAAGGTACAAACTGAGCAAAATTAACCCCCTCAGAATATTTATTAAAATCTGTTTGCTCAAATTTACCAAAATGTATCACAAACTTCCAAAGGGAAAAAGCCTCAACTTCTGAATGTAAAAAAGATGTAAATATATTCCTGGTAAACCTGACCTTTGTGTGCTCTACAAAATGACTATAGTCTTGTGTTTCAAAGATATTCTTCCTTGAAAAAAAAAAAATTCCATTGTTGTGGCATTTCTTGACTAAGTAGAAATAACAGAGGTTATGCTTCAGCTATATACAACAATATTCTTTCTTTTAATATATAAATGTGCCAAAAGGGATGTATATAAAGAACACTGATAGAGTTCCTGGAGCTGTTCTCTGCTTCCTATTGTTACAAACAATAATTTGAGGAGAAGAGAAAAAAATCCCACAAAGAAGGATTTCAGCTTAACACGAGCAATACTCCTCCTGCACATCTTTCCTTTTATGCAGTTTTGTTTCAGTGATTTGAGCATGTTCTAATTTTGTCATTCAAGCCATCTGACTTTCACTGCTCTATACAAACAAAACCTAATTTAGTCTGAGATGTTTTAAGTCATAACAATGACGGATGGCCAAGGTTCAGGTGTGCTAGAATATTTAAATACCTAGTCTATATTTTCCTGATATAAAGACAGGCAGCTTTTTGTACTCTGATTAATTATGATTTTGTGTCTGAAAAAAATAGCTCTTTCTATTCTACATTATTAATTGGTTATTTAATTAGGGATTCTTGTAGCTTCAGATGTTGGGTAGCTAAAAACTGTGCTGTGGTTAAAAAATAAAAAAAAAAATAAAAAAAAAAAAAGACTAGCTCCATACTGTTGCCTTTTTGTATCTTATGAAGGTCACAATAAGATGTGATTGTTTGGCACAGCAGCAGTGAATTATGCCACCCAGACAAGCTTTTAACCTATGTGCCTTCACTCTGAGTGAGACACACAGGGATGTGCTCTCTTTAAACAGTTCTCTATTGAAGAGGATTCAATCACCATAATGAATCTGAGGCCAGGCAGCAATCTTCTTCACTGAAAGAATTTCTAAAAGATTGTAGAATTTGTAAAACGAACAGCTCACAGACTAAATGGCTGTGTGGGTGAATCAATTATTGCAGGGCTCGCAGTAGTCATAATATTTAGTACATATCATAGAGTGTTTCAGGTAC
>NW_008666663.1:0-5748 GCF_000695815.1 Acanthisitta chloris | reverse complement strand
GTGCTCTACCAACTTAGTCAATCTTCAGGATCTAGTTAGAACTAGTATTAAGTCAATAAAAAAATCCATCTGCAGCTGTGGTGTGTGTACCAGGATCCAAAGGACTCACACTGCTAAACAGTAATTGCATTAAAACATAGAGCACCGAGCTGCTCGTCGGGAAAACACACGATGTGCCGTGAGACACAAAACACATCAAGGGCTGAAATATTTTTAGAGGTAGAGTAGGGCCAAAGCTGAACAGCTTCCTTATTAATACAATAATTATTTTATTTTGACAGCACCATTTATAACCATATACTCTGTGTCCAGCTACCCGTATTTCCATTAATCAATGGATTTGAAGACAACTGTCATCATTTCATTTTATTATGACTTATAGGTTCATTGCAGTTCACTTAAAAGTTACCATGAGCAAGACACTGGTGGACAAGAACCAGAGGTTTGTGAGCTGCCACGTGCTCATGCCCTGCACTGGTCTGGGTGGCAGCAAACAGCCTTGCCCTGGGCAGGGACTGGGAGGACTGGGGGCACATGGGACCAGCTGGGATGCCCAGGGGGCACCAGGACAGGCTGAGTGCTGGAGACATGCCAAGGTTGTGCTGGTGGATTAAAAATCTGCACAGGCACTTCAGCTCACAGGTAGGACATGCAACCCCCTTGGCCCACACTGGGATCATATTGGGATGCTATGGGAGAAAATGGGGAGGGTGTGATTTGGCCTTGATGAAGGAAATATTTCTGCTTAATTAAAAAGCTTCGACAACAGCAGAGTAAAGATCCAAAGAACCTGAGTTGGCTTCTCAAACCTCCAGCCTGGCCAGGTTTTTTTTTCACACAGCCACCTGTGGGTGAGCAGCTCTGCGGTGTCGGCCACGCTGCAGCCAAGTCACTGTGCCACAAAGCCATGTCAGAAACTGCCAAATGCACTTCCACACTGCCTACAACCTCCCCCAAAACACACAGGGCTAGATGGCAAACAGGGTGTCCCCTTTAATGAAACTACAACATATTAAAAATTATTACAGCTTCGTCTTTTCAGGTTTTAGACAATGTAATGTGATTTATTCAAAGAAATGCTGATGATTAGACATTAAATGGCACTAAATATTCCACTTCCTCTGCGCTGCCTGATAAACTGGTTTCATTAACATTATAAGTAACAAAAGTTTCCATTTCAGTCGGCCCATTTTGTTTTCCTCACGATCTAAGTTGCAGCTGCACAGCACTATATTACAGGGACCTCGCGGAGCGGCAGCTTTGGGCTCTCCATCACTCCCCACGGTTAAAGGGACCGAGCTGGCTCAGGCAGCACCCATGGGGTGCTCCCAGCTCGGCACCCCAAGCCCCTGCCACGGGTCCTAGGACTACTGCAGCATCCTCCCCACCCGTGCCAAACTGGCACCTCTTCCCCTCAATCCCAGCCCCCAGTCCATGAGGGATGCACCCACAGGGGTTGGGAGTGTCCATCCCCCAGTGCTGGTACCGTCACCCCAACCCCACTGACATCGCCATCGCGTTTTCTTCTTCCAGAGATTTTTCTTTAGCCGCCAAGTCTCTGTCTATTAAATCATGTGCCTCAGCCTTAAGTGCGGGTTAACACCGTGCCCCGAGTGGAAGCTACTATATTTGTCAAGGATACCTCCCTGATTTATCTCTGCCAGCCCCATAGAAGAACTCACATCTGGATATGGTGCTGCTACCTCATTTCCAAATTCAGCCGCTCTGTCTGCTCCCGCGGAGACCTCGCTCGGGGTCTAAAGCTGCTGGAATTACAGCTAATTCCCAGTTCAGGCCCTAATTTCAGGCTCTGCCCAGGGCACTGTGGCCCTAGAGCAGCAGGTAGGGATGCTCTTACAGGGTATCCTGCTCACCACCCTTTCCCCACCCTTTGGTCACGTCCGTCTGCTTTAAGGGAAAACCTCCCTTTGCCACAAGCTACAGGGACACTTTTTGAAAGACCTTTGAAAGTAAGACTGTGATTTAAGCACACGCCAGCCAATGCTCCTGTATTTAATAAAACCTCACTCCTGCCCTCAGGCAGCAGTGCCTGCTCAGGGTGGCCCTGGCTGTATTTTGGGTGGGGGAAAGGGTTGGTCCAACCACCTCCCGTGGCTCTTTACACAGGAGGAAGCAAATATCCTGCACCCACAAAACACTGACTCCACGGAGCAAAGCAGCCCCACATTGCTTGGTGTAAACCTGGAACAACTCCAATGGGCTCACTCCAGACTTCCTGCCGTGTCTCTCAGCTCTGGATTTGGTTCCCCATCCCATGGGATGAGCACCAGCCCTCACCCCTTCCCCCTGTCCTGCACACAGCAGAGACCCAGCAGCTCCGAGCCCAGGCACCACATCCCTTCCTCCTCCCACATCTCGGGTAGCATCTCCACACACACACAGATATTTAGATAGCTATATATTATTGTTTATGTAAAGCCATAGCTTTCCCTTGATTGCAAGGCATGGTGGGGCTGCTGATGAGGTTTGCTGTTGACATTTCTGCATTAGCTGGCTTTTGTCAATCCTGGCAGGCTGAGAAATTCTATCTTAAGGGCTGTTCTTTATTAAATTTGCAAGATACAAAACTGTGACTGACTCTTTTCTTTGGTGAATGTATAAATAATAAATCCAGATCGCTAAAAATAACAATTAAAATATTGCTCAAATTTAAAAGAAAAAAAAATTGGTAATTTTGAAGACAGCTCCATGTGGGCTGCAGGAGCAGGCAGGGTTGGCGGGCAGTGTCCCTCCTCGGGGCTTTTGACAGCTGTCAATATTCAAAGTGCTTGAGGAGGGGGACAGGGCTGGGGAGAAACCAGAGTGCCTGAGCTGAGCTGCTATGTGTTTTACCAAACTTTGTCACAGAGTCTTTTATACAACTCCTTTATGCAGGATCTGTGACATAATTCCTATTTTTTTCCACCAGCCATTATATATGATAAATAAAACAATGCACTGAAAACACTGAAATCTCTCATCAATGTCTTTGTGAAAAGGGCCCAGATAAATGAGTCTTGGAATCAAAGGCAGATTACATGACTGACCATGTATCATCCTCTATGTATTGAACATAGTCTTTGTAAAGATAGAGCGGTAATAAAAAGTGGTATTGTGTGCTGTGAAAGGCTGTGTGGGTCTGTGCATGACTAATCTGTCTTTCTGCATTATTTTATTCAATCTTCTCTGACTTTATGCCTTTGACATTTTTGCTACACTCAGTAAATTTGAGTGAATAGGCAATTTTAAAGAATTTTTATAGGGCTTCAGAGAAGTCATACGCAGACTGTATCTTTGTTCAGATTTAACAGTTTAAATATTTCCTTTGTCTAGGATGCAGAGTAATCTTTAGGCAGAGGAGAAGAGGCGGATGGGGTAGGCAATGCCTAAACCTCCCTTAATATTTTGGCAGCCTTTTGGCAGGGGCAGGGCAGCAGGGCCCAGCCTGGCAGTCGTGGGGTGTCCTGGGGAACTGGGGGTGCTGTGCTGGACTGGGCCCCAGCAGGGGGACTGGGAGGGCTGAGCTCAACTTTGCTGCCTGCACCGAAGGGCTGCGGGAACACCTCCCTCCTGCAACTCAAGTGGGAAGCAGATGAAATGTTTAAAGGGCTATTGTGAATATAGGCTTAAATATGATCCTCTTGCATCAGCCAATTTCTCTGACAAGATATTGCAAGGGTTGCTGTTTCTTAGTAAATAATGATTTTATTGCATCTCTTTAATGAACTGATAACGTGATACACAGTAAATTATCTGCATCTATAACATTACTGAGGATAAGCAGCGTGGTTTTAGTAATTTATACCACAGAGAGACATGCATTATAAAAATAGGAAAATTATTTCCTTTGTTAAATTGTGCAGAAGTCTTTACCTGAGGAACACCAGACAGATTAATCTCCAGAGATCCACTCGCTTGTATTTAAGCTGTTGAACTGTTCGCTGTTTTTTTCCTCAGAACAGTTGAAAAAAACATTTTGCGAGCCAGAATTGACACTGTGGGTATTGTTCCTGCTCACACAAGTTATTAAAATAATTACTAAGCTATTTTGAGGTAACTTGGAGCTTTCTTTAAAACTTAAATCCAAATCTGAAGGAATTAGCGCAAATGATTTGCATTGATGAGAACCCAAGTATGGCAGTCAGCTCACCCAGGCACCTCTGGTACCCCCAGCTGCACCCTCAGCCCTGGCAGGGGTAGGCATGGAGTTTGGCAGTGGGAACTGGGGGATGTCCCACCTTAGAGAACCCATGGGGGGCTGCAGAGGGGCTCACACCAGCCCCAGAGCAACACACAAGAGTGTCACCCTGCACTGCTCAGCCCCACTCTGCTCCAGGGGCAGGGGAAATCTCTGCTGTGAGCCCTCAAAGCCATTTGGGATTGTCCCCCACGTGTCACTGCCAGGGACTGCTTGGTCCTGGGTGCCATGGGACACATCTCCTGTTTCAGCCTGGCCAACACTGACTTTCCTCACCAGCTACCAGTGGCCCAATGTGGCCCAAAAGTTGGGATTTTTCACCCAAGCAGGTGATCAATCCCCTGTCTCTACAAGTTTAACACAGGGTGGGCCATGTGCTGTGGCATCTTTCCAAGCTCACTGTATGTACAGGGCAGCTGGGAAGAGAGGAAGGATGTACCAGAGGTTGGTTGGTTGGCTTAGGGGTGTGTGGTTTTTAGTTTTACTTTTAGTATCACCATTAACCTTTCCAAGGGAAAACTGCAGGGCCATGCCAGGATCTTGGAGCACTGGGTCTCCCCATGAACCCACAGCCCTCTCCTCCCCAGAGGAGCACATTGCCAGCAGATTACAGTTCTCCTAGATGTAATCATGCTTTAGCATCTTACTTCAAAATTTTAACGGGTGAAAATTCCCCATCTCGGTGCGAGATTGCATCATGAATTCCCTCTGCCTCGTGCAGCAGGGATGGAAAAATACTACTTTTCATCCTTGCACAGTGCTTGATGTAAGTTTCTGAAAATGAGCGCTCTAGTAAGCCTAAAAATGTAGGATAATATGATTCATTTATAGATCTCTGATAATAGATGTGGTTTCTGTTACTCCGTTACCACATCAAGGATTACTCCTGCTCCTTCAGGAAGGACACAGCACCCTCCTCCTCCTGAACCATTACCATAAAGCAGGATAAACAACAAATACCACCTTATCATTAGCTGCATGGAGCAGTTCCCATTGATTTATGACGCCAAGGCTGGATCAAGCTGCAAGTCCCTTTTTTTTGCAAACATTATTTCCACGAGACTGGTGTAAAACACAAGGAGCTGCCTCACCTGGGCTTGGTTTTGTTTACCCAAAAAATAAAAAAATAAAAAAAAAAATGTTTTACAACTTGCAGGAATCCTTCCCAATATTAGTTATTAACAACCCCAAGATGGCATTTGCATTTTTATAACCTTGTTACTTAAAAGTGAGACAGTGGAAAGGAAAAGACTTGGCGCTGGCGTTCCCTGCATGCTTTAATCCCAGCCTGAGCTTTTTATGCTCGAGAGCACCTTGTGATGCTGTAACTAACCTCAAACCCGGAGCAGCAGGAGGGCAACAAACCCCCGAATACAGCAATGTCATGCTTTACAGGCGTACTCTCCGCAACAGCATGAATGAAGGGGGGAAAAAAAAACCCACACAAAAAAAAAAACCGGTTGCCTAGGAAACGCTCCAGTCCGGGTAATTATTACAGTAACTGTCTGCACACCCCACCTATAACACAAATGAATAATAAATCACGGCCT
>NW_008666662.1:0-481 GCF_000695815.1 Acanthisitta chloris | reverse complement strand
GTTTGCTTAACAGAGATACTGTACCCACTTTTCAAATTGTGTAATCCTCAGTTCTATTGAAATGTTAGAGTATCCTGAGTTGGAAGGAAACCTCAAGGGTTTATAACATCTACAAGCAAGTAGATTCTCATAAACCAGCAAATGTATTGACTTTAAAAGGTATTTCAAAGTATTTAAAAGGACTACTACTTTATATTTTCTATAGATTGATTAAATCATAACTCTGATAGCAATCCTGTGTTAAGTATTCAGCTTTTGTTATCCACTCCACTCTTGACTAGGAAAACAGTTGCTTTTGTGTCAGCATTTTTCCACTTGCATCAAAAGCACCTACTACTAGCATCATGTTGTGTAGGCAAATGTATTTGCAAGCATAATTAAAATCACTGGAGAAGCTGTCTTCTCATAGAAATGAGAAAAATGTTTCTGCTTCAGTTTTTGAAATAAAACTGGTTTTAGATAGAAACCAATTGCAGTGAAA
>NW_008666661.1:0-6612 GCF_000695815.1 Acanthisitta chloris | reverse complement strand
GCATGGAGGGAATAGGGAAGTACAGGGAAGTGATGAGCTGGTGGTTATGGGAATTTGGGAAGTCTGGGCTCATGTTCTTGCAGATTACCCCCCTTGCCTCAGTTTCCCAAGTATGACAGCTGCAGCCTGTGTCTGAAAGGATGGGCAGCAGTGGGGAGAGAGTGGCCAGAGCTGTGTGCTCTGGCAGCACTTCAGCCCAGAGCTGTGGCATTAACCAAAACCTCTCTGAGGGGTGCAGCATTCTCCCTGCCACTGGCATCCAGAGCCATGTGGGGAAGGTGAGCTCACAGTGGCAGGTGTGAATGCTGTTTCACCTGCATGGTGGAACCTTTCCCATGTATCTATGCTTGCCAGAGCTGGGCTGGACTCTTCACAAGCTGCCCTTGCTGCTGCATGACCATGAACTTCTGCCCCATTATTGCCAACAAACATCTTTCCAATACAGGAGTTTCTCTTCCCACTCTTTGCCTGCAGAAGAGGACATTGATTCCTGATCCACTCTAGCCTGCATTTACCAACCTGCCTTCAAAAAAGAAGAAAACCAAACCCCATCCATTGCTTGGCCACCCAAAGGCACAGGAGAACCTCCTAAACAAGCACTTCCACCAATTATTAGAGCGAAGACACTGGCGGGAGCCCTTGATCTCCAGTCCTGGTGGTGGTCCTGCTGAGCTCCCAGCCCTTGGTCCACTAATCCTCTCCTGCAGCTTGCTAAATCCTGCAAGATGTTCCCAATAAGGAGCACAACCCAGCCTGGGTTTGTTTGCAGAGCTTCATCCTTGGGAACATCTGGTACCCTTGGCTCGCCTGACCTCCAATTGGCTTTGGGGGAACAGGGACTGTGGGTTTTTACACCCTGATGAGCCACCACGGAGTGCCACAGGGTTGGGACGGTGTGACAGCCACTGGCTGGGTGCTGTGCTGACAGCTTGGCTCCTCATGGCCCATCCCAGCACCAGGGAGCACCAGGGAGGAGTGGGATCCATGCTGCTGGGGCCGTGGGATGTGGTGAAGCTGTGCAGCTCTCCAGCTCCCTTTTAATTCCTTTCCCAGCTGCGATGCCTCATCACCATGATCAGGCTGTAACCGGAGCAGGTCAGCGTTTTGCTGATGGAATGTTTTTCCATCGGGAAATACCAATTTCTGTGGGAACATCTCAATTTTGACCAAATTTTTCTCTTTTTTGTGGGGGGAAAATTACTTAAAAACTAGGCCTTTCCAGGAGGTTTACCTTCCTCCTACCATTGCTTTCGAGATGAGCAGAGAGCGTTTTGGGGTGTGCAGGGTGCTGATGTGGGAATAAAATCATGACTAAGGAAAGCCCATGGTGTGCTTCAAAAATGGTAAGCAAGAATATTAGTAATTAGTCAAAATGGAGTAAAGTGGTGGCTTATCTTTAGAAATATTTTCTATCTGAATTTTGGAGGAAGATTTGGCCTTTTTTTATCTCTCCCTCTGCTTGTTTTGTGCTTTCCCATGCTGTGCTTCTTGAACATCCCAGACATCACTTGGGTTTGACATCCCAGGTACCAGATATCAGCATGGTGGGGGAGGCAACGCCAAGTGGGATTTTTGGCTGGGCATGAGGTGTAACTTCTACCTGTTTCCCAGGGAGATGAAGGTGCCTAACTCCCTTGGGCTCCTTTGGAGTTCCACCAGCCATGGGTCTGGCCCTGTCTCCCCACTGCTGCCCAGCAGGGCAGATGGCATCTTCGGCTGGTGAATAACGGGGCTGGGAATAGAAAGCTGAAACCAGAGACTGTGTCTTCCCATTGCATCTTTGGTGTCATGTGAGAGGCTCCTTCCCTCCCATCCCACTCAGCAGCAGCCAGGGCTTGCCTAGAAATAGCTCCTGGCACTCACAGGGCAGGACCTCGACCTGCCCTGCCGCGTGCTGGGGAGCCGATGCCATGCACAGGGCTCCCTGCTTCAGGGCGTGGAGGCTGAGCAGGAGCAGAGTGAGCTTGGAAAACACTTGGAGCTTGGAAAACACTTTGTGCTGCCCACAGGGGGATGCCAAGTTGCTGGAATGGGTTTGTGCCCTAATAGGACATGGGGTGCAGAGTCCCTGATTGGCACAAGTGCCCAAGGGCAATGCTGCTGCTCCCGAATTTTTTACTGCTGTGCAAACTGTTATTTGCACTGACAAACCTTGTCTTCCTTTTCCCCCCCCTTCTCCCTCTCCTCTCCACCCTATTTTAATAGCAGCCTCTAACAGCCACACTCATTCTTCTTTGTTGACACGGCCCTTTGGCATCAGCACTTGGCATTTGCAGAGCTGCTCACTCTGGAAAGGAAAAGAAAAAAACTCTTAAAAAAATGTTATGAAAAAAGCCCCACAACCAGCAACTTGGCCCTTGTGCCTTGCAAGGGACTTGGCTCCCTCCTGCCTTGCAGTGCATGGGGACACTGGGGAGGTTTGTTCCTGGTGGGGATAAGCAGGAGGTGTGGCACGAGGTCATCGCTGGTGGATGCTCACGTAGGGAATAAGGGCATGGAGTGAGGGTGTTGGGTCTTCAGTTATGTTCACGGACTAACACAGACACGCGCACACTCATGAGCACCTCCAAGTTGGCCCTGGGGATCCTGATTGGGCCTGGTTACTGTGATCACCATGCCAAGCACTGAACATGTCCCTGCAATGGCTTTGTCCTCTGGCTGTCACAGGAGCAGCAGTTTCTTTGCCGCAGCATCTCCGAAAGCACTTGGTGGATCAGAGTGGCTCAGTATGTCCTCACAGGGCTGTGGTGGCAGCTGGTGGCCCATTCCTCTCCCCAGAGTCACCTTCCTCTATCCTGCCTGGTGGGGACCACCCCAGCATCATCCTTCCCTCCCAAGTATGGACCACCCTGCATCCGCCCGTGGTCTGTTCCAGCACAGGATGGCTGTGTCCCCTTCCCCTCTGCTCACCCCTCAGCTCCCTGTCACCTGTGCACAGCTTTCCTGGGGTCATTATTTTTATTATTTGAGGCTCCACACTGCGCAGAGGCAGATGTTCCTGCTCACACCAGCTGTGATCTTGGCTGAGAGCATCCTTGACTCACCTGCATAGCCATGCAAAGGACTGGGGGAAAGAGCTGACAAGCAGGAGAAAAGCTGCCTGGGCTTTTCCAGCAAAAGGAATAGGGAAAAAAATCAATTAAGTCCAGAAATTCAAAGAAAGGTTAAAGCAGCAGATAAAGGGATATATCCCAACTATTTCCATGAACCAGCCCTAGCTTTTCCATTGGAAAAATCAGCACCAACAGAGCACAGAGATCAGCCTTGTTTAAAAAAAAGGGGGAAAAAAGGTTGCTGAGAAAAATGCAGCTGTTGAGTGCAGAGTTCAAGGTCACTGAACCCTAGGCCAGTGCCCTAGTGTCCCACAGCAGCCACCCTGAGCAGGTGACACTGTGGTGCTCAGGCTGGACGCACTGTGCCTCAGTTTCCCCAGGTGGCATAGCAGGGATTGTCACCCATGCTGACTTGTGGTGGCATTTAGATGTCCCTGCTGGGTGATAGCCGGGCTGGGCTGCCCTTCCCAGTGCCCTTCCCTGCCCGGGTGTGCTTCCTGGCAGGACTCCAGGAGCCCATGGGTGGAGGTGGGAGCCTGGACAGGCGCCGCGGAGAGGCAGCGGCTGTTCCGCCTCCCTGGCCATGCACGGCTGGGAATTGCCTCCTTGGAGAAATATTCCCTTTTCAAACACCAGACCCTGCCGAGGATTATCCGGAGGGGGTGGCTGGGGGAACAGTCACGCTGTCTCGAAGGCACTGTGTTGTTTGAAATGCTCTTTAAGGCACTTGATGACTCACAGCAACAGCTGGAAGGAATAAGCAGTTGGTAATTTCCATATTAACCTCCCGGTCCCAGAGATGTGGGATCTGCAGCACGTGCCTACTCCTCAGGGTGCCACGGAGTGGGTGCTGCTGGGAACCGTCCTGCAGTGCCTCACGGTCAAAGGCATAGGGTTAGGTACAGGGATAGGGATAGGAATGGGAATTGGGCTAAGGACGAGGATAAAGATAGGGTTAGGGATAGGAATAGGCATGGGGATTGAGATAAGGGTAAGGATAGGAAGAAGGACAGGGATGGGGATGTGGATGAAGACAGGAATGGAAAAGCTGATGAGGATGGAGATGAGGATGACGATGGGGATTGAGATGGTGATGAGGATGAAGACAAGAATCGGGACAGGAACGGAGAACAGAATGGGGATGGGGATGAGGACAGGAATGGAGATAGGACACGAATGGATACAGGACAGGAATGGCGATGAGGGTAAGGGTAAGGATGTGGATGGAGACATGGATGGAGAGAGAAATGGAGACAGGAAAGGGGATGGGGATAAGGATGGGGATAGACAGAGGAATGGGGACAGGAATGGGGATGGGGATGCAGGTAAGGATGAATATGGGGATAGGGATGGCTCCAGCACCAGGCAGGCTGCTTGTGTTTCCATCCTGAGTCCCTTCCTGATGCAAACCACACTTCCACGAGGCTGATCCCAGCTGTTTGTACAGCACCTTGCCCAACCAGTGCTGAGTCCTGATGCAACACAGCAGCTGTCCCCTACCTTGCAAGAGGTATCTGTCCCTGGGGCTTGCCTTTGTGCAAGGGGACAGCTCTGCATTGCGAGCTAGCAAGGAGGTCTAGAGTGAGCACAGTGGGATATTTGCCTCCTGAAGCTGGACCGCACACATCCAGCGTGAGCAAGGAGCCATCCTACTCCATCTGCATTGCATCCCCCTATCCCCACGGCGCTGGGCTCGGAGGAGCAGACCTGGCTGTCACCAACCCCCGCCCTCAGGTCCCCCGCCCTCAGGTCACTTTAAACCGCCTGCTGTGGCAGGAGGGCTGCGAGCCGGCAGGAGCCGCGGTGGAAAATCCTGCGCTAGGCTCGCCTTGATCCCTGCGCGCCCCGGGGGACGCGTTTGCCGCCAGGGCATATGTTTTCAGTTCTTGCCGAGGCCGACTTGAGAAATTTTCTCTCCCTCCCAGCTTCTCTGTTGCAAACAGCAACCGCAGGGCCGGGGCGGCACAGGATGATAAATGAGCTGCTCTGTCCGGGCGCAGCCAAGGCCCGGGAAGCTGCCCCGAGTCTGCGTCCCGGTGGGGCACAGGGGGAGCTGGGGGCTCACGGTGCCTCTGGAGAGGGGCACGCAGGGCTGGTGTTTCGGGGCAGGGTGAGGAGCGGGGTCTGGCCCTGCTGAGCTCTGGACCTTGAATGCAGTGTGTTGTTTTCTCGCCCATCTGCGGAGCAGGCGGGAGAGCATCTGTCTGCTGCGCTCGAAGGGTGGGCTGAGCCGGTGGCCACAGCTCCCCGAGGAGCTCTGACTGGGCATCCGGGGTGAGGCATTCCCAGATCTATTGCTGCCACCTGGGGCCAGGGACCTTATCCTGTCCAGTGGCCCCTTGACATCCAGGAAAAGGGGTGACACTGAGAAACTATGTGAACCTTAAAAGAACATCTGAGTCATCTCCACCCTGCACGGCGTTCCCAGTGCCCTCGGAGCATAGAGCAGCCACCACATCAGCCCTATAAATAAACAAAATACAACAAGGCCCTGCTGTCTTCTGGAAACCCCTGAAAAAGCCCTGTAGAGCCAGTTCTCCCAAGGTATCGTGTTCCTGCTTTGTGTGTTGCCTCCCACCCCCTGCTTCTTTACTGCTGGAGCCATCTGCGTGGAAACTGGATCCGGGTCCCCGAAGAGCCCTCCTGCCCCTGCCCATGCTCCAGCTGATGTCACACAATCTGTTTGATCTCACAGCCAGTTGCTGGGGAGCACAAGACGCCGTCACCCGCAATCTGGGTGGGAGGTGACATGAAGGGTTGGTCAATCCAAGGGGGACACAGACAGGGTGCCCCAAGGATTGTGCTCACAGCAGGGGTGGTGAGGAGTGGGGACGATGTGGCTTCTCCGCATCATCTGGGCGTGCTGGCACGGGGCTCAGGCGTTCATCCCACTGTCCCTCCTGTCCCTCTATCCCTGTGTCCCATCCAGCCACTGACCTTGCCTCTTTGGGTTTGATCCTGCACCCTCCAGGCTCAGGGATTTGCAAGGACAGCACTGGGGATGTTACAGTAACTTGCCACGAACTCAAACTCAACAGCACTGCCCAGTGCAGGCTCCCTCCTAAAACGACTGCTTGAAAAATATTCTTACAGCTCCTAATATATTTATTTAATCAGGAGAGCCGTGCCGAGCCAGTGGGCATGCTGACTAGCTGCTCTGGTGGTTAATAAGTCAGGTTTAATTGTGGCTGGCCCTGGGTACAGTTTGCGCTTCCGCGGTGCCTATTGTCCAAGGACAGCAAAGTGCTTTACAAGCATTAAATCTTATCGCAGGCTGCAAGGCAGGTAAGGGTATACCAGGATTATTGCATGCGCCGCTGAAACGCCGCCAGCTCCGGCTGGGAACACATCAGCTATTTACCAGTGAGTGGCAAAGCGATGCAGCATTTTAGGACCGAGCGGGAAATAGAATCTGGTATTGAACTGGAACAGCGGCAGGAGTTTTAAAATGGGAAATAAATTACCAGGGTGGTCGGGACACTGAGTTAACGGCTGGAAAGGGCAGAAAAGGGTTGGTGCGTTCAGTGGGATCTGTCCTGCTGGACACGGTGCCTTTCCA
>NW_008666660.1:944-2421 GCF_000695815.1 Acanthisitta chloris | reverse complement strand
GCAACATGAGGTCCCTAACTCCAGTTTTACCCCTGTATCCGCACTGGGGGTCCCTAACTCCAGTTCACACCAGTATCCACCCCAGTATCCACACCAGTATCCACTCTGGGGGTCCCTAACTCCAGTTTCATCCCAGTATCCACACCAGTATCCACTCTGGGGGTCCCTAACTCCAGTTTCATCCCAGTATCCACACCAGTATCCACTCTGGGGGTCCCTAACTCCAGTTTCATCCCAGTATCCACACCAGTATCCACTCTGGGGGTCCCTAACTCCAGTTTCATCCCAGTATCCACACCAGTATCCACTCTGGGGGTCCCTAACTCCAGTTTCATCCCAGTATCCACACCAGTATCCACTCTGGGGGTCCCTAACTCCAGTTTCATCCCAGTATCCACACCAGTATCCACTCTGGGGGTCCCTAACTCCAGTTTCATCCCAGTATCCACACCAGTATCCACTCTGGGGGTCCCTAACTCCAGTTTCATCCCAGTATCCACACCAGTATCCACTCTGGGGGTCCCTAACTCCAGTTTCATCCCAGTATCCACACCAGTATCCACTCTGGGGGTCCCTAACTCCAGTTTCATCCCAGTATCCACACCAGTATCCACTCTGGGGGTCCCTAACTCCAGTTTCATCCCAGTATCCACACCAGTATCCACTCTGGGGGTCCCTAACTCCAGTTTCATCCCAGTATCCACACCAGTATCCACTCTGGGGGTCCCTAACTCCAGTTTCATCCCAGTATCCACACCAGTATCCACTCTGGGGGTCCCTAACTCCAGTTTCATCCCAGTATCCACACCAGTATCCACTCTGGGGGTCCCTAACTCCAGTTTCATCCCAGTATCCACACCAGTATCCACTCTGGGGGTCCCTAACTCCAGTTTCATCCCAGTATCCACACCAGTATCCACTCTGGGGGTCCCTAACTCCAGTTTCATCCCAGTATCCACACCAGTATCCACTCTTCCCCCCGGGGGTGCTCTGGGGGGCCCTACCTCCAGTTCACCCCAGTATCCACATTGGGGGCAACATGGGGGTCCCTAACTTCAATTCTACCCCAGTATCCACCCTGGGGTGCTCTGGGGGGCCCTAACTCCAGTTCACCCCAGTATCCACATTGGGGGCAACATGGGGGTCCCTAACTTCAATTCTACCCCAGTATCCACCCTGGGGTGCTCTGGGGGTCCCTAACTCCAGTTTCACCCCAGTTTCCACACCAGTATCCACCCTGGGGTGCTCTGGGGGTCCCTAACTCCAGTTTCACCCCAGTTTCCACACCAGTATCCACCCTGGGGTGCTCTGGGGGGGGCCCTAACTCCAATTTCACCCCAGTTTCCACACCAGTATCCACCATGGGGTCGTCTGGGGGTCCCTAACTCCAGTTCCACCCATTGGACACCCCAAAATCCACCCTGAGGGCAACACGGGGCTCCCTAACTCCAGTTTCACCCGAGTATCCACCCTGGGA
>NW_008666660.1:506-793 GCF_000695815.1 Acanthisitta chloris | reverse complement strand
TCCCCCCGGGGGTGCTCTGGGGGGCCCTACCTCCAGTTCACCCCAGTATCCACATTGGGGGCAACATGGGGGTCCCTAACTTCAATTCTACCCCAGTATCCACCCTGGGGTGCTCTGGGGGGCCCTGACTCCAGTTCCACTCATTGGACACCCCAAAATCCACCCTGGGGGCAACACAGGGTGCTCTGGGTGTCCCTAACTCCAGTTCCACCCAAGGGACCCCCTGAGGTCCTCCAGGGGGGCCCTAATGACACCCCAAGGGCCTCCCGGGGGGCCCTAATCATAGC
>NW_008666660.1:0-288 GCF_000695815.1 Acanthisitta chloris | reverse complement strand
ATCCCTCAAGGTCCTCCAGGGGGTTCCTAATTCCAGTTCCACCCAAGGGACACCCCGAGGTCCTCCAGGGGTCCCTAACAACACCCCAAGGTCTTCCAGGGGTCCCTAATGACACCCTCAGGTCCTCCAAAGGTCCCTAACGACCCTCTGAGGTCCTCCAGGGGTCCCTGACAACACCCCGAGGTCCTCCAGGGGTCCCTAATGACACCCTCAGGTCCTCCAAAGGTCCCTAACGACACTCTGAGGTCCTCCAGGGGTCCTTGACAACACCCCGAGGTCCTCCAGGGG
>NW_008666659.1:946-9596 GCF_000695815.1 Acanthisitta chloris | reverse complement strand
GAGCTGCGGGTTGGGGTGCCCGAGGTGTGGGGGCAGCACGGGGGGCTCTGTGTTCCCGTGAGCTCCTGGCCGGGAAGGGTCCCTCTGGGGACAGCAGAGTCCTGTGCCGCCCCTTGGGCCTGGAGGTGTCTGCACTGTGCCCCCATCAGCCGCTTCCTGTGCCCAGGGCATCCAGGAAATAACCACCACGCAGGTTATTCCTCTCCCAGTGTGCCGCTTCTGGAGCACAGGAAAGGGTTGTCAGGCCCAGTTTGTGTTTGGTTTTAAATCTTAGTCTGTCCTAATGTGTGTGGCATAGAGGTGTGAACTGGGGCTGTTCTGGCTCTGATCCTACCTGGAGCAGTGGAAAGGGATTTCCTGATTGATTGGGCAAAGAAGTAATTTAAAGAAGTCTGAGTCTTGTCAGGAGTAGAAAGATGTTAAAGCTGTTACTCTCTGGCCACAGTTTCACTTCCTTGGTGTGTCATCCCTGGATTTCTGTGGCTTTTCCTACACCCAGGGAGGTTGAATTAAATAGCCAAATTGTCTGGTATGAGCGAAAGTGATTTACTGTCCTGGTCTTCATTAACAAACCACCATTTATACATATATGTTTAACATGAATAATTCAAACGGGCAGCAGCCAGGAGCTGTTCAGACCTCCAACATGGGAGGAGAAGCACCAATTTCTTGTGTTCTCTGTGGGTTATGTTTTCATGCATCACTTGCAGGTGGTGGTTAAGGAGCACGGGGAGAACACAGAGGTTTTGCTCAAAGCTTACACTCGTGTTTTGTTCTGTGCACAGAGAAACAGACACATCCTCTGCCCCAGAGAGGTTCTGGGCTCTGTGAAGGAAGGAAACAGCCAAAACTTGGTGCAACTGCTCAGGTGGGATGGGAGAAAAGGGATTTGGGAGAGGGAGGCACAGCAGCCAGAGCACCTGGCAGGGGTGGAGGGTGGAAGGAGTGGGGGTTAAGGTCTGGTTTCATGAAGCCTTCAGAAATGAAGTGGTCTGAGTGACTCTGTGGCACCTCCCTGTTTGTGTTCAGGTGTTCAGCCGTCCTCAGCCCCAGCCGTCGGTGTGAGGATGACCAAGTTAGGGTTCCTCCGGCTCTCCTACGAGAAGCAGGACACACTGCTCAAGCTCCTCATCCTGTCCATGGCAGCTGTGCTGTGTAAGTGTGACGCCTCAGGGGCAGCTCCTGGTGCCCTCAGAGGGGACCCTGGGATGGAGCTGCCTCTGCTTCTTCTTTTCTTCGGGCTGTGAAGCTCTTTCCTGTCTTTGAAGCACATCATAATCCTTCTGTGCATTTTCTTTGAGAACTGTCTCTTTATCTTCCCAATGACTAATTTAATACAAAACTGGTTTTACTCCAGAAAAGCAGCAGGAAAAACTCTGAGTGCTCACTCTGCCCTTCCCTGTGTTTGCAGCTTTCTCCACAAGGCTTTTCTCCGTCTTAAGATTTGAGAGCGTCATCCATGAGTTTGACCCGTAAGTGTTGTCTTCTCACTTCCTGGGGCCTATTGGGTTTTTCCTTTTCTGGAGCACATGGAATTGGGGTGATGTGTGCCAGGCCTAAGTTAATTCCCACTGAGGGTGCAGGATTTGGAGGGCAGGTCACAGCACAGCTTGGTTTTCCTTTTCCACACCCAAAGTTCATCTGGTACCCAGAGCTCTCTCTGGATCCAGCAATCACCTGCTGTTGCTGTTCTGCTGGGAACAGCAGCAGAGAGAGCTCCTGGGACAACCTGTGTCCTCATCCCAGGCTTGTTGCTGATCAAATCAGGCCCAGGGGAGACTGTTAGCTTTGCAAACCCACTTTTAACCCCCCTGAGAGAAGGGATTAACCTTTGCAGCTGAGGGAACCTGGGCTGCTTCCCTCTGTGTGGAGCACACCATCAGCCCTCACAGCTCTGCCTCACCCACACAGGTACTTCAACTACCGCACCACTCGCTTCCTGGCCGAGGAGGGATTCTACAAGTTCCACAATTGGTTTGATGACAGAGCATGGTATCCCCTGGGCAGGATCATCGGGGGCACTATTTATCCAGGTGAAGCTTCTGCTGAGCCAAATGCACCCAGGAAAATCGGGAGGGGGTGAGGAGTGCTTATGGAGTACATCCATGAGTGCCAGCATGGACATCAGGGATGCATCCTGGGCAGCAGCTCCTTCCTGGCCAGACTTTGGAGCACCCTGATAACAGCATCATCTCCTCCCCACAGGCCTCATGATCACGTCGGCGGCGATTTACCACGTGCTGCATTTCTTCCACATCACCATCGACATCCGCAATGTCTGCGTGTTCCTGGCTCCTCTCTTCTCCTCCTTCACCACCATAGTGACTTACCACCTCACCAAAGAGCTCAAGGTACAAGGACACACCTTACAGGCTTTGGCTGTTTGGAGGAGTGGGAGCTGTTTGCCTTTGGGGAGAGCAGCTGGCTCAGAGACTTGGAGGGAACTACCACACTCCTCTAACCCCTGACCTCCTGGGAAGTGAGAAGGCTGTTTGAAACTGCATCTCTACACTTAATTTTTATTCCTTTGAGTAGCAAGATCCCTAAACCCTGCTATTTTCCCCTCGGCTGTGTTTCCCAGGATGCAGGGGCAGGACTCCTCGCGGCCGCCATGATCGCGGTTGTGCCCGGGTACATCTCTCGGTCTGTTGCAGGCTCCTATGATAATGAAGGTGAGTGTGTGATGCTCAAGGAAACCTTTAAGGACTGTTGGGCGCTGGAAAATGGTGGTGGAGGTGCTGCAGGGCACGACAGAGGCACTGTCATTTGCCAGTTAGCCCTGCCAGGTTCGTGCCTTTACAAACCTGGTTGGAGGTGGTTCTTGGCCATGCAGTGGAGAAGAGGGAGTGTTTCTCAACTCTGGCAGTGAGTGTATCCCATTCCCACTATCCTTGTTTGCCAGTCAAAAAGAGTTTTGCCACCTCCATGAGCTCCACCCAGAACTGGAGCTGCTGCATGGTTCCCCTGTGCTTTTATCTCAGCTGGGACAGGCAATGGCAGGAATCTCGCTGTCAGTGCCTGGGGCAGAGGGAGGATCCAGGTTCCTCTCCCATAGCTGGGCTTTTGGGGGCAGTGTCAGGAATTCTTCCAGCTGGTGTGGCTGGAAGAAGCCATGTGAGCTGTCACCTACAGTGAGACAAACTCCACAGTGTTTCAGTCCAGCAATGGGATATCAAACACTTTTCCCAGGCCTGGTTGTTTGTACAAGGTCTGTTGCATCTCTGGTGGAGCAGGAAAAGCATTTATGGATATACTGTCAATGGATTGAGAGCTCTGGTGCTCCCCAGGGATGACATTAACCCCTCTGGGCCCTTCCCCAGGCATTGCCATATTCTGCATGTTGCTGACATACTACATGTGGATCAAGGCTGTCAAGACAGGCTCCATCTATTGGGCAGCCATGTGTGCCCTCGCCTACTTCTACATGGTGAGTGTCCCTTCTCTCTGTGCCTGGTGATCCTGTCTCCCAGCTCCCTTTGGATACTGTGGCAGGAGTCCACCACATGCTGTTCCTGCAGCCATGTGTCCAGGGAACTACAACCTCCACAGAGGTGGAAATGGAATGGTTCCTCTATTCAATGAGGGGAGACCTCAGTGGTGCATACAACTTCCTCCCAAGGGGCAGCACTGATCTCTGCTCTCTGTGACCAGTGACAGGAGCCCAGAGAATAGCTGGAGCTGTGTCAGGGGAGGGTTAGGCTGTATATTAGGAAAAGGTTCTACCTTCAGAGGTGTTTGGGCACTGAACAGCTCCCCAGGGCAGTGGTCACAGCCCCAAGCCTGACAGAGCTCCAGGAGTGTTTAGACAATACTCTCAGGCACAGGGAGGATGGTTGGGGTGTCCTAGGCAGGGCAGGAGTTGGGCTCAGTGATCCTTGTGTTTCCTTCCATCTCAGGAGATTCTGTGGTTCATTTTGATTTCCCAAAACTAGTGGGGTTTGTGTGAAGATTTATTAATAGTGTTGACAAATCAGGATTCTGGCAGCTGGGATGTTGAGGATGCCCTTAGAGCAGATCCCATGAGGTATTGCCACTGGGTAATTCCTGCCTGTGATCCCAGGGAAACCAAACCTGACGTGTTTCACCTCAGCTCTGCAACTGTTCAGTCCTGGAGCTTGTGTGTTTGTGTCTGTGTTCTGTCTCTGCAGGTCTCCTCGTGGGGTGGTTACGTCTTCCTCATCAACCTCATCCCCCTGCACGTTCTCGTGCTGATGCTGACCGGGCGCTTCTCCCACAGGATCTACGTAGCCTATTGCACTGTCTACTGCTTGGGAACCATCCTCTCCATGCAGATCTCCTTTGTTGGCTTCCAGGTGGGCACCAGGAGGATGTGCAGATTCAGGGATGTTCTGTAACAGAACAGCAGTGTGCTGGCACCTGGTTTCCCTTCTTGCCTTTACCGTTGAGGGTATAAGTGGATGCTGACTGCTTGTTCCAGCTCCCATTATGCTGATTCCTTGCCACCTTTGGCAAAATGAGCTTTTGGAGTTGCTGGATGACTTCCAAAGCTCCTGATAACCTTCATGGCAGCAGTTGCCTTTCATAAAAATGTCTTAGGTTTTGATGAGGGAAAACATTTGTGCCATGTGTGTCTTGGTGTGGCAGGAAACAATCCTACCTGGCTCATGGTTTCAACAGAATCCAGTAAATTTTCCATGTGGATTCTTATCAGAATCAAAGCAGTTGTAGGAAAGGGCCTCATGCCAGCTGTGCCAGCCACAGGCAGGGAACATTTGGCTGTTTTCCTGTGACTTTGGCAGCGATTGTGCCGAGAAGTGATTTGTGCAGAGAGCTGATAAGGGTGCGACGCGGCTCTCGTTCCGCGTCTGACTGCGCTCTGCCCTGCTCCCAGCCCGTCCTCTCCTCCGAGCACATGGCTGCCCTTGGAGTCTTCGGCCTGTGCCAGATCCATGCCTTCGTGGACTACCTCCGGAGCAAGCTGAACCCGCAGCAGTTTGAAGTCCTCTTCAGGAGTGTCATCTCCCTCGTTGGCTTCGTCCTCCTCAGCATCGGCGCCGTGCTGATGCTCACAGGTACCCCCTGACTGTGGCCATGCTAATGGTGCTTCACCCCCTTTCCTCGCTTCCAGGGGTATGGAATTTGTCCATCCTCTGTGTTACTGCAGTGTCAGACCCCCTCAGTGGGGGAGGCTGGGCCTTGCCCCAGTTTGTGTGTTAGCAGGGAAGTATTCAAGCAGCAGCTGTAGGACACGAGGCAGAGAGGGACCTGCTGTGCCCCACTGTGCACTGGGGACACTAAGCTGGTGCCACAGAAACTGAGCTCTGTGGCAGCAAAGAGATGCTAAAAATAGAGGCTGGGCGGGGGAGTAGGCTTTTTAGGATAAAGTTGTGCTTTATTTCCTTTCTAGAATGGCAGATATAAGTAATGGACATTAAACAAGGTCTGGGATTGCTCATTCAGCCCCACACATGCTTCCCCAGCCATGTGTGTCGGCATTGCTGGTTACTCTGCTGGATCTGAAAAGGATTTGTTTTCTCCTCTTTCATAGGGAAGATCTCCCCATGGACAGGGCGTTTCTACTCCTTGCTGGACCCTTCCTATGCCAAGAATAACATCCCCATCATCGCCTCTGTCTCTGAGCACCAGCCCACCACCTGGTCCTCCTACTACTTCGACCTGCAGCTCCTCGTTTTCATGTTCCCAGGTGAGCCCAGTGTGGATGTCATCAGACCCTCTCCACTAGAGGGTTTATCCTGGCAGTGCTGAGCCTGCTGGGGAACACTGTGTGCCTCTGTGCCTGTTTTTATCTCATCTCTGAGTACACCCTGACCTGTTTTCCCTTCCCCCTCACAGTTGGTCTCTACTACTGCTTCAGCAACCTCTCGGACGCTCGGATCTTCATCATCATGTACGGCGTGACCAGCATGTACTTCTCTGCTGTCATGGTGAGAGCTGCAGCCTCCTGGGCACCGCCACGGAGTGGTCCTAACAAAGCTGATTTAATTTGTTTTGCTGAATTAATGATGACTCTTTCACCCTGAGGGCTTTTCTCCCTTCCATAAGGAGTTGTTTCGCCCCTGCAAGCAGCAGAGAAAGATGAGGTTGCAGAACTCACTGGTTTGGGTGTTCCTTGCGCCCCCCTGGCCCTGGCTGCTTGCTTCTGGGTGTCTGTTCCATCTCCCAGAGCTGAGCTGCAAACCCAAACAAATTTCAGTCTGGAACACAAGTCCTGTAAGGAGAGGGTGAGGGAACTAGGGTTATTTAGCCTGGGGAAGTGAAACTCAGGGTTGACCTTATGACTTTCCTCAACTCCCTGACAGGAGGTTGTAGCCAGGTGGGGTCAGGCTCTGCTCCCAGGGAACAAGTGACAGGACAAGAGGATGAAGTCTCAAGCAGCTGCACCAGAGGAGGTTAGATTAGACATTAGGGAGAAATTATTCCCTGAAGGAGTGGTCAGACACTGGAATGTGCTGCCCAGGGAGGTGGTGGAGTCACCGTCCCTGGGGGTGTTTAAGGGGACACTGAATGTGACACTTCGTGCTCTGGCCTAGTTGCCACAGTGGTGTTAGGTTATAGGTTGGACTTGATGGTCTCAGAGGTCTTTTCCAACCTGATTGATTCTGTGATTCTGTGAAATTCTCTGGGTTTCCAAGGAGGGACCAGTGATAAACTGGTCAACGGTCCAATTAGCCCATTTCCACTTTTCCTCTGGCACCCTGAGCCCTAAGTGTGGTTGAGTTCTGGCATGGAAGCCATGCCTCCACCTAAGATTGGTAAATTGAAGTCGCTTTGGCACACTGGCCAATTTTGAGCTCTTCAGGATACTCCCCTCAGCAGTGTTCAAGATGGTGGCAGCTTCCCACGAGGAAAATCAGCCATGCTGATGTTTCCTCTGAATTGGAGGTGCTGGATTAGGAACAGCATCGGCTTCCCTCTTCTCTTAGATTTCTGCCTGGATTCCTTCTCCAGCAGCTCTGCTGTTCCCGTAGGTGCGTCTGATGCTGGTGCTGGCCCCAGTGATGTGCATCCTGTCTGGCATTGGGGTGTCTCAGGTGTTGTCCACCTACATGAAGAACCTGGATATCAGCCGGCCTGACAAGAAGAGCAAGAAGCAGCAGGACTCCACCTACCCCATCAAAAACGAGGTGAGCACTGGGCCAGCTCGGGAAGACCTGGTCCTTGTGGGGACGAGTGTGGGAGGCTGATGGCATCGTCCCTGCAGCGCTGAGCTCCCGCGTTGCTCCTGCAGGTTGCCAGTGGCATGATCCTGGTCATGGCCTTCTTCCTGATCACCTACACTTTCCACTCTACCTGGGTGACCAGCGAGGCCTACTCCTCCCCCTCCATCGTGCTCTCTGCCCGCGGTGGGGACGGCAGCAGGATCATCTTCGATGACTTCAGAGAAGCTTATTACTGGCTGCGGCACAACACACCAGAGGTACCCAGGGGTGGTTTGGGTGGTGAGGACAGGCTGAGACTCATACTGGGGTCATACTAGTGACTGGGCCTATGCTGGGAGGAACTGGGAGCAACTGGGACTATGCTGTGGCACTGACAGCATGGCTGGTGTTTGGGTGTAGGATGCCAAGGTGATGTCCTGGTGGGACTACGGGTACCAAATCACTGCCATGGCCAACCGGACTATCCTGGTGGACAACAATACCTGGAACAACACGCACATCTCCCGTGTTGGCCAGGTGGGTCCTTCCCTCACCCCCTGCCTTGTCCTGCCCTTCTGGGGCACCACACGATGTGGCTGACACTGTGTCATCCCAGGCAATGGCATCGACAGAGGAGAAAGCCTACGAGATCATGAGGGAGCTGGACGTCAGCTACGTGCTGGTCATCTTCGGTGGCCTCACCGGGTACTCATCCGACGGTAAGATCCTGCTTCGTGCTGGGTCAGACCCACCCAGGGGGCACAGGGACAGAGTTGCAAGTACCTTCAGCTCTCCCTCAACTCAGCCCCTCGCTCTTGGCTCCCTAGATCAACTCCACGCCTCCCTCCTGGCCCTCCAGCTCAACTTGACTCCTCAGTCTTTTGCTTGAACTCAATTCAACTCCTTTTTCTTTCACCCCAACTCAACCCCTTGCTCTTGGCCAGGACTCAACTCAGCTGGCTCTTTCCAACACTTTCCAACTCAATCCCTCACTCTTTGCCCCCCAACTCTCTGCTCTGCCTTTCAGACATCAACAAGTTCCTGTGGATGGTGCGGATCGGGGGCAGCACGGACACAGGGCGCCACATCAAGGAGCACGACTACTACACCCCCACCGGGGAGTTCCGTGTCGACCGCGAGGGCTCCCCAGTGCTGCTCAACTGCCTCATGTACAAGATGTGCTACTACCGCTTCGGCCAGGTCTACACCGAGGCCAGTGAGTCCCCCGACCAACCTCTGGGGGGGGTGACACTGCTTTTGGGGTGCCACATGGTGCCCTGACATCTCTGGGGGGTGATGTAGCAGCATTGCCTGTCCTTTGCCCTCTCCTAGAGCGACCACCGGGCTATGACCGTGTGAGGAACGCCGAAATCGGCAACAAGGACTTTGAGCTGGATGTGCTGGAGGAGGCCTACACCACAGAGCACTGGCTGGTCCGAATATACAAGGTAAGGCCCCAGGATGAGCCCAAACCCCCCCAGTTTGGGGAAGAACATGGAATTCCACCTCATGAGCCTCTTTCGACTACC
>NW_008666659.1:387-695 GCF_000695815.1 Acanthisitta chloris | reverse complement strand
CCCCAGCCCGCCGGGGAGGGGTTTTTATATACACACAGAGCCGTCACCGAATCAGGAGTCACGGCTCCAGCCGGGGCTGATCGACTGGGAACTGCCAGGAATGAGAATAAATAACATAAATTTCAACAAAGGCAGTGATTGTCCTGGGTTTTTCACAGAATCACTGGATCAATCAGGTTGGAAAAGACACCTGAGATCATCAAGTCCAAGCTGTCACCTAACACCACCATGTCAACTAGACCATGGCACTAAGTGCCACATCCAGTCTGTCCTTAAACACCTCCAGGGTTGGTGACCCCACCACCTGC
>NW_008666659.1:0-268 GCF_000695815.1 Acanthisitta chloris | reverse complement strand
AGAGCCCAAGCCCCACCTTGGCTACAACCTCCTGTCAGGGAGGTGTAGAGAGTGATAAAGTCACCCTTGAGCCAACTCTTGTCCAAGCTAAACCCCCTTAGTTCCCTCACCCTCTCCTCATAGCACTTGTGCTCCACACCCTTCCCTGGCTGCGTGCATTTCTTTGGATATGCCCCAGCCCCTCCTTGCAGTGAGGGCACAGCTCCCTGCGTTGTGCCGCAGCGCAGCAGGGGGAGGATTTTTGGGGCCGTTTGACAGCTTTGAGTCA
>NW_008666658.1:0-761 GCF_000695815.1 Acanthisitta chloris | reverse complement strand
CCCATGCTCCATTGTGAATTCAACTGCGGGTTCCTTCTCTCAGCCCAGACAGGAACTTTAATGGTCCCATGGATTTTCTGCCTGCTCTTCTGGTTCTCTACTGGCACAAACCAGAAGGGAGACAGCACAGTGCTCAGCTCTCCAAGGGCTGACATCACCAGTGAAGACAGGAAAGAAGCCAAAAATCATTTCTAGGCGACGTGGAAGCCAGTTTCAGTTTAAAAATCTTCCTCTGTAAGACATTCCAGAACAGCTGACAAATTTCAAGCTCAGAGTTGAAAGCAAGTGTTAAGGCCAACAAGAAATGTTCTCCCCATTGCTTGCATCCACTGGTAGCTCTAGGAGGCCAAAAAGGAATTTCTTTAGCAGTGACCTGAATTGTGGTGGTTACTTTAGTGCCATGTCTCTGTAGTAGTAGCTGTGAGAGAGACTCTAGAGAGCACAAGACAGGGAGAAGAAGACAGAGGAGATCATCCAGCCGGAGAAGCCCAAGGGAAATGCAAGGAACTTTGCCTGTAGAGAGAGGTGACTGGAATCCTACTACGGGTGACTGGAACCATCCTGGAGGT
Organism: Acanthisitta chloris; assembly: GCF_000695815.1. Lineage (NCBI taxonomy): Eukaryota > Metazoa > Chordata > Aves > Passeriformes > Acanthisittidae > Acanthisitta > Acanthisitta chloris. Next base: position 192 of record NW_008666658.1, on the reverse strand, counting down.
GACTGGGAGCAACTGGGACCATGCTGTGGGCATCCGGGGACAGACTGGGAGCAACTGGAAGATACTGAAACCATGCGGGGGGAAGCAGGACCATGCTGGGATCGACCGGGACCATAGTGAGGGCTACTTGGAACAACTGGGATCATATGAGATCATGCTGGAAGCAACTGGGAGTAACGGGGAGGGCCAGGT
>NW_008666657.1:4786-5104 GCF_000695815.1 Acanthisitta chloris | reverse complement strand
CCTTCCCCCCACGCCTTGACTCGCTTTGTATTTTGTGGTCCTTTTAATTCCCTTTTCCACGTGCCCTGCAGAGTTAGGGGCCCGATCGTAGCTTAGGAAAACCAATCTCTTTTGCTCTTCCTCCTCGGCTGGATGCTTTAGTCGCAATAAAAGCTGCAGTAGGGCGAAGAGCTGTGTAAGGTGGCTGGGAGCCGAGGCCCGTGGGACCTGGGGAGGGGTTTCTGCTTTCGCACCATTAAATGGCACCACCTGCATGGAGGTCGCGCGTCGTGTTTCTGAGCCCGAATGGGCTGCTTGGGCTGGGCCCTCGGCTGCCTG
>NW_008666657.1:4489-4739 GCF_000695815.1 Acanthisitta chloris | reverse complement strand
CCCGCTCCAGCAGCAGGACCCTGCCCGAGCTGGCCGTGACACTGGGGTCTGCAGCCCCACAGCAGGGAGTGTGCCCAGATGGGGGTCCCTGCTGGGCACAGGGAGGCCCTGGCAGCCTGTGGGCCAGACACACTGCCCTCAGGGGGGTCAGGTGGGATTTGTCCACCCCTGCCCAAGCGGGCTGGAGCCAGTCCCCTGCCCCTTGCTGCCTCTGCAGAGAAGGGGAACAGCAGGTGCCCCAGGGTCCCTG
>NW_008666657.1:0-4430 GCF_000695815.1 Acanthisitta chloris | reverse complement strand
AGCTGTCGGCAGGGCCCTGGCGCTGCATCCTGCCCGGCCTGGCTGCCCCGCACAGCCCCAGGGGTGGCACGGTGCTGGACCATGCCTGCCCCCTGCCCACCCAGTGCCCACGGCCAGGCTGCTGAAACTAAAACTGCGGCATCTTTATTTTTCATTATCTCTGTTACTGCCTGTAATGGGGCTGAGAAGCTGTAATGAAACACCCCTTCTCCTCCGCTGGGCATGGGGTGCTCTACACACTCGGGAGGTTGTGGCAATTAACGTTTCTCATTAGGGAAGAGAGAAGGATGCACAAGTGCCCTCATTGTGTCCTGGGGATGATTCAATACAGACTGGGAGACCTCTCCTTTCACCATTTCCCACTCGTTGTGGCCAGACAAAGGCTGGCGTCTAATTATATTTTCACAATCTGTGCGTATCTTTTAAGAGTCCTGTCAGAAACAAGTATGTCAGCTTTGTTCAGCTTCACTTCAGAGAGCTTTTTAACCTTAGACAGCAGTTTCTAAACATCCCTTCACAGCCTTCTCCACAGCAGCCCCCATCTATTGTCTGGAGAGCTTCTTTTACAGAAAATAATAGGAATCCCTCTGTTTTCAAATGCTTTTTCCTCTCTCCCCAGCCTCCCTGCAAATCCAGCTTTCCTCTCTGGACCAGAGCACACACTGTGCCCAGACCCCCTGGCTCCCCTTCCCTGAGCTGTGCTAGTCCAGGGGATGCAGGGAGGGAGGGAGGGAGTGGTCCCCCCGAATTCGGGGGAAATGTAGCCCCTCCTGTTTGTCCCCGGACGGTGCCGTCGCGCGTGTGCCCGTGGTGCTGCCCAGCCTGCCCAGCACACAGCTCTTTGCTTCCTTGGCAGACAGAGAGGTGCTGTCAGGAAAAGAAGGACTGTTGCTGTCAGGACCAGGAGGTACTCTGCTAACTTCTAGCGAGGAGACCTAAGTAAACTTCCGGGACAAGGAGAGGAGAACAAAAAACATATTGCTTCAATTTTTAGGTCCGGTTCCAGCAGTCCTTTCAGAGGTGAGCTTTGCTTTCATCACCAAGGATTCTGGGGTATCTGGAAGGCACTTCTCTTCTGGTGGCTGCAAGGAAAGTATTTCTCTTGGTGTGCTTGGGAAGTGTCTGCACAGCCTGGGACGAGGCAGCAACAGACAGACACTGATGAATGACTGCACAGGCTCTGCACACTCTTCCTCCTCAGAGCAGGAGCAATCCCACTTGTCATTACTTGGCTGCAGTCCAGCTGTGGCTCTGGAAACCCTCCTGCACGGGAGCACATTTAAGTGCTGCCCAGAAGCTCTTACCTGTGCTTACTGCTCATGATTCATAAGCAACTTCCCAATACTTCAGTGGTGCTTTTCCACATTTTGACACTGCTACCCTCCCTCCCTGTTGCCTCCAGTGCTTTTGTGTCCTGTAAAGCCGCTGGAAAGACTCCCCTGACTTCCTGCTCAGCTGCCCCCAGCGCTGGCACTCAGTTACTTGAGACAGTCGAAGACTGGCGGTACAGAAAGCCGTAACGACAAGACAGCAGAGAGAGCAGCTGAAGGTACCTGCTCACTTTTAATAAGGCCTGATCCAACACTGCAAACTACAAAAATAGAAAGATTCTGCCAAGCTATGGTGGTTGTTCTTTTATTGACACATTAAACAGGTCTTTTGTTATACACTGTACGTGTGAACCTGTAAAGGATCGACCGTGTGCAGTCGTGTCCTTCAAGAAAAGCTATGAGTTTATTGCTAAAAATAATTATTTTGCCAGCTAAACGTAAGTGGGCACAGACAGGTAAATATTTTTTGAACAAATAAAGGGACAGGGACACATGCAAACTCTCAGCTTTCTTCTACCCTGTCTAGTTTTCCGTGTTCCTACACATTCTTTTAAATTGTCCCATTCTATTTTAAAAGCCCATTTGTTCATTTTGTTGTAAATATCTTCTCCTTCTTAATTGGGTGCTGAGTCTAATAATCCTGCCTCGGCTTGTTAACTGTACAATAGCAGTCAGAGTTAATGACCCATTAGTGATTAATTCCTTAAACAGCATCTAATTGCTCACTGTAAAACCTTTTCTTAAAACTGGATTAAATCATCTAGATCCTTAACCACTTCTTTACTCTAACTTTGCTAAGGCTATTAGCATGGCCTTTTCTGAGTGGTCTATTTCTTTTGCTTAAACTGTATTAGCAAGATAGTATTTTTGGTGTCTATACTTGATTCTTTGCAACATTCGAAGTTCCAAGGGAGAATAATAGTGATAAAATACTGACAGTGAATGATTAATTAAGAGGAAACTGCAATCATGGAAGTCAGTAGCAGAAAATGTACTCTGTTCATTTCTTCTTATCCCTGTTCAAAATTCTGTCAGTATTCAAGAAAACTAGCAGATACCTGAGTTACTTAAGCCAAGGAGAGATTTTTTTCACATGTGGTTCAGCTCAGCTGTTTCTCAGGGCAGCAGGATTGGCTGTCTGTCCAGGATGGACCCTCAGGCCCTGAAGGATGGGGCAGAAACTGTCATCCTCTCTGGAGCAGTGGGTTGTCCTGTGTGCTCCACTGCCATGGCAGGTCACAGCCCCTGCGAGAGGAAATCACAGAGCTCAGTCACAGTTTAAATTTCTGAGATGAGCTGCTGGGATTGAGGGCAATACTGTTCCCTTCCTCTGCTGAGGACATGTCAATGCCTGCAGGTGAGACGGGAAGTTGAAGGACCTTGTTTCCATCTGCTTAAACTACATCTGACAGGCATTTCAATTAAGAGCGTTTAGTTTCTTACAACTGGAAAGTCTCAAGTATCTGTTCGAAGCTCCTGGCTACATCTTTCCTCTGTCTCTTGGGACATACTATGAAGTACAAGAGGAATTAATTCCAGGCACTTCCCTTCAGCTACAGTGTTTTGGGTCCAGACACTCAGGTTCTCTCTTCTATGCAGTCAGCATCCTCCCGTGCCACTGTTATAAACCTTGGGACTTCAGTAGTTTGTCAGCACAGAGAACCCACCTACAAAACGTTATCACTGGAGAAAATAGTGGAATAAAGCAAACAAAAAGCAGAACAAAAAGCTGATTAGAGCAGGATGCTCTGACAACATCACCAGTTTCTTTGGCAGAATTAATATTGTGTCTTCTCTCTGTGAGCATCTCTGTGCTCTGCCAAGGCACAATGTGAAAACTGGCTGACATTTGGCAGTCATCCCTCTGTCATATGACATTTCTGCCCCACTAAGAACTGTGAAATCAGCTCTGAAATGTTTGGTTCTGTGTAGAAACACAGCTGAACTCAGCTAAGCAAGACACTCGGGAGAGAGTTTAAACGGAGGCAGCAAAGATTTGGATGGAGGCTGTTCCATAGCTGGAGGCCAAGGTTGCTAACAGGAGCAGATGTCTGTGCTTAGCATCCCACTTTGAGCCTGCACAAAGATCTCTTGAGTCTTCAGAGTTTTGGCTTCTGAGCCAGGCTGATTCTCCTCAATTTCTTGAGTGTATAACACACATATACTCCAGTGGCTTCAGCCACATAAAGACTAAAGCCAGCTTCCCAGGCACCTTTATGTGGTGCCCCTTCTATTCTGCTCAGCTCCTTCCTCTACTCTGCTTGTATCACTGCCAAGGTCGGACAGGGAAAGGTTGATTCAAAAGTGTGAGCAAAGCTTTCCAGGGATGGTCTGGTATTCCTGAGGGGATGTGGCACCGGCTAAGCTGCTGAACTTCGGGTGATGTGGGTAATCTGTACCTCGGGAAGTGAAAGCCTGCCCTCCACTGCCTTAGAAAGGGACTTTTCTGAGTATTCCTCCTACCCATTGACTTTCTGGCAGCTTTTCTTCTGGGTGTCCCGGAAAAGCACTTAGTTATAACTGTCTGTGGCCCCAAAATCAAACTGCTTGATGGCAGAACCCAGATTGCCCCTGAGTTCTCATGTGGCCTTTTTTCACAGATCCTTTCTCCATCAGGGAAGAGGCCTTGGAAGAAAGGGGGAGGGGGGGAAGGCTGGCACACCACACGAGCAGGGGGATTTTTTTCTGAAACTCCTGGCGAGACCACATCGTCTGTGGGCAAGGTGGCAAAGGGGGACAGGAAGAGAAAGGAAAAATTGAAAAAGACAAGCATTTTTAAGTTAGAAAAATCGTGGCGCAGCAATTAAATACACTGGTTATTCCCTCCAGCTAGCATAGGTTGGGATGTCCACTGAGATAAATGAGAATTACCCTGGAATACCTTAGAATACCTAAAATAATGAGTAATCGCCAGTGGTCTAAATAACTCGTTGTCACGGAGGAGAACGGAGCACAGGCTTGGGACTGCAGAGCCGGGCACAGCGGAGCGGGTCAGGCACAACCCGGGACACGCCGGAGCCCACGAGCTCCCCGCGGCTCCCGGGACACACGGAACCCCCCGCGGCTCCCGGGACACACAGAACCCCCCGCGGCTCCCGG
>NW_008666656.1:44639-50659 GCF_000695815.1 Acanthisitta chloris | reverse complement strand
CACCAGGGGCAGTGAGATGGAATTAGGTTAAATTTCCAGTTCACGAGTTCGGGAAGTCGGGCGTTTGGATGCGATCAGTTAAAGAGAAGCTCTGAATGACACAATTCCGAGTCTCGAATTATCCCAAACAAACCTTTCTGCTGAACACACCTCTCCGTGGAGAAGCAGTCACGATGCTCTCCCTCCCTTTCATGTCTTGCAGTTCATTGGATGAACAAAGTCACAAAACGTTTTATAATGTAATTTTGAGACATCTTACAGGCTGTGCTCAGTATTGCTCAAAATTAATCCAGCTATGCCTTTAACATGTAGTAAACGTGATTATCTGCCACTGCTGAACTTGCTTGTGGATCAGCTGTTTTAGGAATAGCCTTTTGTGCTTTGCAAGGTGGCAACTTTTATAGTGGTTAACTCTTTATTGCACATTTCAGGGAACAGCCCTCAAGGTGAACTCTGCAGTGATAACTTAATAGTGCAAAACACAATGCCTAAAATGAGCAAAAAGCCCTTACCCTGCATCTCTGCAGAAACCCTATTATGACTCTGGCAAGTTAAATCTGAACATCTGACCTTCTGAAAAACAACACTCTAGATGAATAACAGATTCCATAAATGATACAGCACATATATAAATATCCAAGGGTTAAACAATAAGTCAGACATTACTGCTTCAGACTTTGGAGGTATTCAAGCTCCTATCAATCTGAGGTCAGGATATTAATGTTTGAGACCTGAATATGCAAAGAAGATTAGATGGATGTGAAGAAAATCCTTTTTATAAAGAGAGGGAAGTAAGTGCTTGAATGTTCTTTACTCTTTTTTTTTTGCTAACATTTTCTTTTTTGCTATAGAATTCTCATGTTCCCAAATTTTATTTAAATACAAAATCACTACAGTCTAAGTAAACATGCATCGGTGTGTAAACAGGGGGCCTAAAACCCTAGGATATTGCCTGACTTTTCTTCCAAGATACTGTGTTCCATAGGGAGATCATGTAGCCACTCCTGGCTTTGAGAAAATATGGGTATAAAATGCAGAGAGAAGGATGATTTCTCAGACAGCTATTTGTTTGCATCCTTGACAGACTTCCAGGGGACACTTGGAAACCTTCAGGAAGTGGACTGTAGAGCTACAGGACACTTTGGGGGAAGGATCTGAGTTGAAAATTTGACTTTCTAAAATGTAGGATCAAAGATCCAGTTAGCATCTGGATGGCCAACATACCATATTTTATAATAATCAACCAGTGGGCTGCGGCAAACCACTTAGTGCAAGTCAGACCACAGAAACCAAGTAAATTGAGAAACTTCATTGTTGCAGAGAGGGTGTAATAAACAACTCTGTATTGATGTGTGAAGAGGCTGAAGTGTTGCAGCTGGTATGATTACAACCTTATGATTCCCCTGAGAATTTAAACTCTGTAGTTTTTATGTTACTGACATAAACAAATACACACATTCAATAGCACAAAGCAGAACTTTGCAAATGGTGGCATATGTATAATTATCAGTAAACAGGTAAATTCAAAGGTTTATACAGATAGGAGCTACTTCTGCAGGTGATGGCATCCACTATTGTGGATGTGCCATCCACACTGACAGTAGGATGGTGGCACCAAGTACATGCTTGACATTGGGCTTGTTGGCATAGACAACAACAACCTTTATGGTAAGCAGAAATTGTGTTGCTGAAGGAATATTAGCTTTTGGAGTTCTGCTGCCTTGCATCTTTTCTGTAGTAGTTTTTGTAGCCTTTCTCCTCACTTTGCCTGCTGCAGTTATATCCGTGGATGAGCAGTTTCAAATGTAGAGGTTTCATCTTCATGTACCTTTAATACCAACCTTGGTTTACTTAGCTATCTACTGCTTTCTTCTGTATTGCTCTGTTAGGTTTTTTGTAGTCTTTGATCAGGTACACAACACATTCGTTTGAGACATTGCTCTGTTAGGTTTTTTGTAGTCTTTGTTCAGGTACAAAACACATTCGTTTGAGACACGAAATTGATACACAGTTGCAGTATTGTGACACAGGAAAACTATCAAAAACTTAACTGTGATGGGTATCAGTCATGATCTGGACATTTGTCAAGTGTTTTTAGGAAGAGGTTACCAAATACAGTATTCATAGGGCTAGTGTTCCTAAACCAGACATGTTTAAGGGTTATGGAACGACATCTTGGGTTGTTCATCTCACCCAACTTTAGATATCTACTATGTGAATGTCTGCATCTGAGCTAGTCACTCTCCTCTGAGCATAAAGGGAACCAGAAATAGGCACTTTTAGCATATGATTCATCTAACCTATTTTAGATGTCTACATTAGAATAAGCCGAGTTGCATCCTAGAAATGCCTGTTTCTCTCCATTGACTGTAACAGGACCAGCGAGTGTCTCGTTCAGCTGTAAATGTCTACATTGTAAGAGTCTGCACATACTCAGCTGAATGCCACCCATGTGATTTTGACATGACTTACCCCACTGTCCCACTGTTCCACTTGTTTTGAGGTTTTACAATGGTGAATGGAGCACCATGCAGCATGCAAAGTACTTTACACAAAGTAGAACAGTGAGGTATACCCCACTGAGTGTATTGAAAGTCAATAATATTTAGACTAATCATATTCAGTAGATTATGGGGCCCCCAAGTCAAAAACTGAACAACTTTTGAGATTAATTTTACTCTAGTTTATTTATGGGCATTTCAGACTTCTTTTGGAGGATCTTCTGGTACCATAATAACATAGTAAATGCACTTATTGCTGGACATACTTTTCAGAAGCTAGTGTTTATTTTCACTAGCAGCATAAAATGTTAATATTTCTAAGCAGAAAAGAGACCAAAGACAAGATCAGAAGCTTAAGTGATAATGTCTAACATTATAAGCTGCACTGCTTAGTATATGGTAACTAAATCAGTTTTCACATAGCACCAAGCAGAGGATGTGTTTCAATGTAAAAGACGTTGAGAAATAGAGTAGCAAGAGATTCATACAGGAAAGACATTGCACAGAAGTGTTCTGATGTGCTGTCAAAAATTTTAAAATTATACTTAATTTAAGGCTTCAGAACTATTCTCTCAAAAGACAATCTGTGACTACAGTTAGGTGCTGCCATTCCTGATTTATAAGCTATCACCTAGGTTCCCCTTACAAGAATTCAGAGCTCTTCTAGCACCCAAGAAGGCTAGCAGACTAAGCAAAGAGCCAGCTGGTGACAGCCACATGGAAATGCTGTATTTTTAATCTTGCCTGTTTAGGACTTCAGATATTCAGAGCTGGTGGCAAACACTGACAGAGCTTCACAGGGCTGAAACTTCTTTCAGGAATTGGATGCTTGAATGCAAAATGAATGGAGGCGATCCTGTTTGTCAAGAAGCAGATGGAGAGGAGGAGTTGTTGGTGCTGTCACCTGTCCCATCTTCCATTAGCTTGATCATTAGAGTGCTGAGAAAAGAAGTAGGAGGTCTTGGTTTAATTGTTTTCTTTGCTTAATGAACTTTTGCTTCTCAAGGCACAAACCTCACAACAGCATCTAGGAGAATCTGAGGATGAAGACAGTTTTCAATCCACCCTATTGGTGCTCTTCCACCTTGTACAGGATAGTTAAACACTGAGAGAAAGTAAGATTACACACATACAATACATCTCACACAAATAAGGAAACTGTAATTGATATATTTGCCTGTGTATGGGGAAACTTGGGTTTTAACCCTATGCCCACACATATTTCACTGCTGGTTTTTGTGTCTTTCTTTGTTGTTGTTATTAGATTTGTAACTGGCCTCTCTTCTCCCTAGTAGCTTGACTATCTAGGTCATATCTTGTCTAGTGATTAGAGCATTCTCTCTTGTGCCTATGAGTATGTAATAATTCCGTGGAAAGTGAAATACCTTGAGAAGGAGAGATGTCAGCACCATTTTTTTTTTCTGAATACTCCGTTTCTTAGCTGCTAGTTAGCAAAGGCTGGAAAAGGAGTAAATAAACATCACGTATCCTGGACTATTCTAATCACAGGAAGATCATTCCATCAGCTTGGTTTCTTAGCTGCTAGTTAGCAAAGGCTGAAAAAGGAGTAAACAAACATCACATATCCTGGACTATTCTAATCACAGGAGGATCATTCCATCAGCTTGATTTTGTGTCCAGATGAATCAATCAGATGGATGTGTTCTGAGAATGCTTTTCAGGTACAAGAGAGAGGTCAACATTTTAAAATGTTCACAGATATGCAACAAAAATACTTTTATACATGCTCAGAAGGTGATCTCTAGGAACATAAAGGACTGTTGGAACTTGTCTTTTATACATGCTCAGAAGGTGATCTCAAGAAACATAAAGGACTGTTGGAACTTGCCAGAAACTTGAGAAAGGATTATATAAAATTTGTATTTAATATGATCCATGGCATATTACAGAAACTACATCTGTTTTTGACAGCTGTGCTCAACATGGTGAAATGGCTCAAGTTGATGGAAATTAGAGGTTAATTTCAACAGAACCAGTGTTTTACCTGATATATAAATAAAGGAAGTCCTTCTCAAACAGCGGATTAAACTGTCTGCAAACACCAAACACTTTTTGTGTGCATGGTTAGAGTTCTTTTTCCATTAGAAGAGATTGGCTGAGACAGTTAAAAATCTCTTACAAGCCTAATTGATGGTTCAAGGTTCTTGAAAAACTGCTCCGCAAAGATCAAAAGTTTACAGAAATTTGTCCAAGGGACTTCTGAAGTGCTGAATACTAAGCATCTCCATTTTCAAAACCAGAAGCTTAAAGTCAAGCTTGACCTTATGATTTAACCTGTTACATCCTTCAGCTAAATGTCTCACAGGTTAAGAGTTTGCTGTCAGTGGGGAGTTTTCCATTATGGAAATAAACTAGGAAGCAATACCAAGATTCTGGAAGATGCCTAATAATAGCTATCAGAGCTGTAACTCTTGCTTTAGTGGAATTTGATTCCAATCCACCAAGAGTTCATGCATTTTTTTATTGTGCATATCCATAATGTGAATGAACTTAATGATTTTCATAGACACACACAAAAACTAAGCATGTACTGAAGTGTTTTCCATTTGATAGAGAAAAAAATCAAAGTTGGTGAAAAGGTAAGATCTGCTCTTTCTTCCAACATATGAATATGAATTTTGATCATATGTGATAAGGTTTAGAATAAAGGAAAGGTTTGGCCTGGGAAACTAAAAAGAAGGAGAGGAAAACTTTAGTGAAAAATTTATATCAGTTAAGTCCTTTTGAATTTATCCTTTAGTCTTGAACTACAGAAATGCCCAAAGGGCTTTTCTAGTCTGCTTGCTTAGGATACACCTTTGTCTCTGGGTCTGCTGGACCTTCTGAGGATGAGATTAGTTTTAAATTACAAACACTCAATTGTCCTAATGGCTTATGTTTGGATTTCTTGAGCAGTGAGAAAATTTCTGGATAAATTGACTGGATCTCCTGGGTTCTCAGTGGAAAGATATCAGTTCATGGCCCTTTTAACTTTCTGAAGCAGACAACAGTGAACAATCAGCTTTATTTTTTTCTGCATAACCAAACATATTTCCAAGATTCTCTCCCATTGGTCACCATATCAGGATAATAATGTATTTTTAAAGGTCCAGAAAACTATAATTACTTTAAATGAAAGGTTTCACACTTCATGGTTTTATACATGGTAGTCCAAAATGCCACATAAAAAAATTTTTTTCTGACCCTGAAAATGTACAGTTCACACAGGCAAAACACCAGGACACGAGGAAAAGCAATCCTTGTGCATCCCATTGCCTTCCTTACAATGTGTACTGTAATGTGCCGTGTGAGTGTTCTCAGCTTTAACTGGCACTGAGGTTAGTTAATAATTCCTAGTGTCTGTCACAGTCCAAGCACAAAATGGTGTTTAGAAAATGTGATTGATGATCACAGGAACAGCTAATCACTAGCCCTTTGGGAAACCTGGAAGAGTAGCTGAGATCCCCTGGGAACATTCTCGTTGTGTTGACTTCTAGGTATGAATTGGGAATTTAAAAG
>NW_008666656.1:12966-44157 GCF_000695815.1 Acanthisitta chloris | reverse complement strand
CCTGGAAGAGTAGCTGAGATCCCCTGGGAACATTCTAGTTGTGTTGACTTCTAGGTATGAATCGGGAATTTAAAAAAGTTCAATAAATCTGCCCCAGATAAATCAAATCGTTTGAACAACTCAGTAAAAAAAAAATTGCTGAAAATGTTTAATATGGAGCACAACATATGCATTAAACCCAATGCATTTGTGCATCACAAAAATGTAATTATGCAGAAGAAAAATTTTAAAATTAGGAGATGGTGAGGTTTTGCAAATGCTGTCAGGTGACATACCATTGGAAACAATTTTCCACATGCTTTTGAGGTTGAGGTGCAACGAATTTGCAAAGGTCCTGTTTGTTTGCACTGGGAGCCTCCACATTATCAGAAGGAATACCTTTCTTTTATCCCCTCACTCCTAACAGAAATTAGGAGATGGTGAGGTTTTGCAAATGCTGTCAGGTGACATACCATTGGAAACAATTTTCCACATGCTTTTGAGGTTGAGGTGCAACGAATTTGCAAAGGTCCTGTTTGTTTGCACTGGGAGCCTCCACATTATCAGAAGGAATACCTTTCTTTTATCCCCTCATTCCTAACAGAACATTGCACTGATACATAAATAGAAAGCAGATCTATTTAATTTTACTATTATTTCTCTCACAAATGAGCTTCTGTCTGTTCTTTTGTATTTTGTTTGATCATTTCCAATTTTTGGTATACCAGCATAGCACTCCTCAGCAAAGCACCCAAATGCTGCACTGTGTCCTCTTCTGCTTGATCTCCCCTAACCCCCTGCCCTTTGACACATAGTCCCTGAGCTTCATTATTTTTCATTCTTTTCTGGCAAGAGCATGTAATTTTCTTTTCACAAACTGTAGAAAAGTTACAGAATTTCTAAGAATATTGTAAATTACTATTCTGTCTCATTATTTACACTTTGCTGGAAGAGCTAGTATCACATACAGCAATTATCTTGAAGTTTGGGTATCTTCCATCTATGTGCTGTATGTCACTCATATACATGAAAACCTTCGTTAATGATGTATGATCCTTGGTATTCACACTTTCCTCTCACTGGAAGTGAGCCCTTTTCCAATTTATGTCCCTAAGATTGACAGTCTTTCATTCTGTAACTACTCTTGCTCCTTCCAAAGTGCTCATCCAAGGCTCATGTTTAAAGCATAATCACTGGCCTCCTTCAGTGCTGGAACCTGCTCCCCTGCTTGCTGTGATGCTGAGTGCTACAAGAGTCCACCAGTTTCCTCAGATCAGGGATTTGCTTGGATATTTTGAAAACTTGTAGAAGTTATATGCCCTCAAATCAGATAGTTGAAGTGGCAGAGCACAGACTATACCATAATTTGTCACCAAGTGTGGTGCAAACAGGTTTTCCTGGTTTCCTCAAAGTGACTAATACCAATTTTTCTTTTTTTTTTTACCCCTTGCCAGCCGGTCTAGGGATGTGATTATCTTACTCTACTCTGCGCTGGTGCCTCGAGTTCTGTGTGCAGTTTTGGGTGTCACAAGATAAGAAGGATATAAAGCTATTAGTGTCCAAAGGAGGGTCACAGAGATGGGAAAGGGCCTAGAGGGGAAGCTGTGCAAGGCCCTACTGAGGGCATCTGGCCTCTTCAGCCTGGAGAAGAGGAGACTGAGAGGAGACATCATAGCAGCCCATAGCTTCCTCACAGGGGGACTCAGAAGGGCAGGCATTGATCTCTTCTCTCTGGTGACCGGCAATAGTACCCAAGGGAATAGCATGAAGATCTCTTCTCTCTGGTGACCAGCAATAGTACCCAAGGGAATAGCATGACGGATTAGACTGGATATTGGGAAAAGGTTCTTCACCCAGAGGGTGTTGGGCACCGGAACAGCCTCCCCAGGGAAGTGGTCAGAGCACCAAGCCTGACAGAGTTCAAGAAGTGTTTGGGGAATGCTCTCAGGCACACGGTGTGATTCTTGGGGCTGTCCTTTGCAGGGCCACGAGTTGGACTTTGATAATCCTTGTGAGTCCCTTCCAACTCAGGTTTTTATATGATTCTATGATTTCTTTAATAATAAAGGCAGTGGAAGCAAGCCTGAAAAGGTAAAGCATGTGGTTTTGTCACTCCTTGGTACTCCAAGTCCCAGCTGGTAACAAGCACAGTGGTCTGTATGCTGCTGCTAACCCTCACAGGTGTAGCTGACAGATTTTTGTCCTCAGCTGAAGGCAATGTGGGTCAATCAATCTTAGGAGAGGCAGTGGAAACATCTAGATCTATGGGACTGATTCTCTACCTTTTTAATCTAATATGGTCCCTAAAATGGAGCCCAGAGAATGCCTGTACTCCTTACAGGGAACTTTTAACTAGCTGTGGATACAGCCAGATTTTTTCTGCATGTGTGCATGCACATGTTCACTATTTTCCACTACCATGGATCACAGAAACAGCTTTAAGTCTGAGTTCTCTCACATATTTAAATATGTTAAATAACCATTTTGTTTAGCACATTCAATAGTAATTTGCATATTTGATATATGAATATCTGTAATCAATACATAAATAAATTTGTGGCTTACTGTTTCAATCTGTGCCTTCAAGCCAAATAGATTCAGCTGTCATCTAGTTTTATCTTTAAGAATACAGAATAATATATATTACCTTTGACATCAAACTTTGTTTCTCCTGCTAACCTCCACTTATGTTCTGAAGTTATTTTTTGTCGTCGTGATTAGGGAGGAACCTTCTACCATCAAAATCAATTTCTTGGCACCATCTATGATCTTCTGCTATTTCAGCTATGTAATAACGATTTTCTCATTTCTCCAATCATCTGTTGTTCTAAGAAACATTTGTGCTCTGCTCAAAGGTTTACAAGTGCTGTAACACTGACATTTTTGAGTGGGAGAGACAAGGCTATTCCTTTTTTTTTTTTTGTAACACTTTTATCATTCTATGTTCTATGGCACAAAATTAACATAAAGAGAGCTATCTTAGGCAAGTATACTCTTGTCCAGAAATAAACAGAGAAATGGATGAGCAGAAAGGCTGTGCTATAAGCCATTTAACAATTGTTTATAACAGTAGCATTAGGCTTCACAATTAGGCATGTGATCATTAAAGACAGTACTTACAACACAGCACTAGAGGTACAGAGGTGTCTGAAGTCAGACAAGTTCCACAGGGCCAAAAATGAGTTCTTCACAATGGGAAACAATGACACAGAAAAAATGGATCTATTCTGGGGAAGAAAAATGGAAGATCTTGAAGTGGTTCTCAGGTCAGAACTCCTACAGAAATGCTATAATCCCTTTCGTCCCTAGGGAAGTAATCTTAGACCTGAATTCACAACAGCTATTGTTCTAGACCTTGAAAGAAAGATGAGAATAAGGCAAGATGACTTGTTTGAGTGAAACTATGAAATCCTAGATGTCTTTGCAATGATGTGGAAGGGAAGATGCAGCTGAGTGTGCCACTGACTACTCGTCACCATCTACTGTGATGTCTTGTTTTAGTAATGATAGAGACATATGCTTAGAGATGAGAGACACACAGCTGTATACCTGAATAGAAGCTCAGATCTGTAAACACTACTAACACAGCCTTCTGTGATCTGATTGTTTGACCTTCACAGCAGTGACTGCAGACAAGGAGCTAACACTAAAACACAGGCTAGCCCGTAGCAGTTATTGTTTAATTCAAGCTAAGTGAAGGCTGCAGTGCTATATCTCTGTAAAACTATTTGAGCATGTCTGCATCAGATTAGAAAATCAACTACATTCTATCATTTTCTAATCTGCTGTTTACTGCTGTGGAGAAGGGGTTTATGAGATGCAGTATGTTTGTTTTTACAAATACAGTCTGACAGGGTGACTTAGCTTCTGAAGAACTCTTTCTTCTTGTTTCTTTTTAGGTAACTAGGAAAGAAAAGCTGTCCAGAAATTGTCATCATAAAGAAGTACATACTTCTGAGCACCTAATTAGAAGTTCTGTTTGAACAGGCATTGTCTCTGCTTTGTGCAGTTTCAGAATCCTTCACTGTCTTCCCTTAACATGCCTCTGGCTGCATCCACAATGCTCTGGGGCTCTGGAGAAAGACCCAGATCATGACCAGAGAGCCTACATTCCTCAAGGAACAGGACTGTCACACTACCAAACAGATCACCTCTTCACGTGCTCTGCAGTGATTTGGGGCTGCCAGCACATATTCCATGCCCTCTCCACGAGACATACTTCTGTAGAATCACAGACAGTACATACCTGCAGAAGCATGGCAGCACAGGCACATATCGGGACCACTTTGGTTTTTCCACCTGCAGAAGTATGGCCTCTTACACAACAGAAAACTAAATTTGGAATAGCAGCTTGCCTATCCCCATGTCACCCACGATGACCACCAAAGTCACCCAAGTGGCTTGCAGGGGTTAGCAGTGCAGCACTCATGCTTATCCTTTGGCTTGCTCAGGAGGCATGTTCCCTTCCACACATATCAAAGCCTGGTCTAACACCCCTCAGCCCAACGCTGCTTCTGGCTCGGGAGCTTTGCTCTCACACTGTATAGTAGATTTCTCTGGGACAGAGGTTGGCATGGGAGCCTTCTTTTGAGGAACTGTCCCAGGCAGAAAAGAGAAAGCTTGGCACCAGCTCCCTGCCAAGAATAGCTGTCTGCCTGTTTCACAAACAACCCTGTGTGTCAGCTGGTGCTTGATACCAGGTCTGCCAGGGATGCTCTTGATAGAAAAGATGATTAGAACAAGGTACCTACCATCAGATGGAGTTTATTTGTTCTGGGGGCTCCACAGTTCCAAAATGCTTTTGCAATGGGGAACTTACCACGGGGACTTTCTGCAGAGGGTTCTCGACACTGTCAGTCTTTCACAATGCCTTTAGGGTTTGGCAGTCTAAGTCCAACTGGAATCAGGCATTTCAAAGTATTTGGGGCCCTGATAAATTGTCCTTTCTAGTCTTTTTAGTGACTTTAAGCTGACTGTGAGCTATTGTGACTATAGAGAATTGTTTTCTGAGGCCTGGCTGCAAGAGGAGCTTCTTTACAAGGAGCTATTGTGAGGGAGGAAAGCAAAGGCATTGTGTCCTGGATGGTAATGATGATCTGAGTCGTCTTCATCATTATGTCCAGAAGGAAAGAGAACTATCATTTTCTTTGTGCTTTGACTTTGTAAAGGCCTGACTGGTCAGAATGATTACTAATATGAAGTGGCTACAACTCTAACGTGGAGAAAGAGAGGATCTGCTGAGTACCTGATTGCTGCCCATGTCGCTGTCTCCCGTGCCAGCAGGGGCTGTCTGCAGCAGAACCTGCTTGGCAGTACTGCTGCTTCTGGGTGTGCCATGGTGATGGCACCTTCCAGCCAACTCCTACCAGCTGCTGCCAAAGGACAGCAGCAACCCTGTGGGTTTGATCTAACATATGCTGGATATATTCAGTTCAGGAAACTCATCTCTTTTTTTTAACAATGTTTGTTTTAAGTTGAATTATGATGCACTTGCTATAAATGTATTGGTTTGGAAAGAGATGATGTTTACCTGAGAGTCTGCAGTGTGCTGAGCCCTGCATAATGGATGAGAAAAAGCTTTGCATTTCTCAAAGACAGTTTGAAGTGAATTCACTCTACAGGCATAAAATATGTAGGAACAACATCATGCTGTAAGTATTTTGTCTTGTTTTTTTTCTTTACTATGTCTAATATACATAGCCATTTATACATATGAGCCCACGCAACAAACTGCTGTCCAGAGCACACCTGCTTCCTGACAATCTCATCCAAACTTTCCTTAGTGATCTGTAGCTCCTCCCAAGGATTTATGACATATCTAGTCCAAATTATTTAAAGCGTAGTCTGCTATAGGAATATTATTGTCTTTGCTGCTGTATTCATAACCAGATTATTTAGATCTGCTTGAAAGATTTAAGTCTGATATTTAGCAAAAACCAAACCAGTTAGAATGGAGTTTTGAAGTTATCAAATGCTATGTTAGAACATAGATTCTGTAAAGTAATGCTTTGAAGTCAGATTTAATAGTGTCAATGACTTTGTCCTTTGACTCCACATATTAAGCAGTACCTGAGATACCTACCTGTCCTTGCAGGAGGATAGAAACATTCCCTTCTCGGCTTGTAAACTCTCCAACACTTTTTTTTTTTCTTTTTGAATATTGTTCTTGTTGGTTCATTGGAAGTGTTCCATGACTGCCTGACTAACCTGCCTGAAAATACATTCAAATGAGGTGTACAAAAGGACAGGACAGGACCATATTTCTGATTCCTACAGAGCAGCCAGTGAGAAAGCATGGAACAGCAGATTTGCTGAAATTAATTCTTGGACACAGACCAGGATTTTAAGAAGATCCTTTTGGGGATTTGCTATCAAATTCTGAGATGTTCTGGAAGACTGTTTCCCTGTGGTATTCGTGTGATGATTATTACATTATTCAATTAGAAAATAATGGTGTTAAGAACAAAAAGCTGTTCCTTTTCCAGTTTACAAGGTCTTAAAAATGTAAAAA
Organism: Acanthisitta chloris; assembly: GCF_000695815.1. Classification (NCBI taxonomy): domain Eukaryota; kingdom Metazoa; phylum Chordata; class Aves; order Passeriformes; family Acanthisittidae; genus Acanthisitta; species Acanthisitta chloris. Next base: position 37,667 of record NW_008666656.1, on the reverse strand, counting down.
AGCTTTTAAATGCTAAAATCCTAACTTTGCTGAACTCAGCATTGCACTTTAATGGCATTAGTTATCTCTTCAAGTTGTCTCCGTGGTTTTACATAAAAATGTTTTATTACAGCTTCTTCCTGAAAGCTAAAGATTAAAAAATGCTACTGTGTATTTTTATGCTATTTCAACTATATGGGGAAATAGCTGTTAATGATGTTGCTACGAGAAACTGATAAAATTAAATGAAATAATTAAAAAGCAAAATTGCATTGCTGCTAACCATTACCAGGGCTATAAGTACTGGAGTGTTTCAGTGCTTGTTTAATTTTTACAGCATGAGGAAAATTGCTAATGGTTCTCCCTTACTGAAATCTGCCAATTTTATTACAATAAGTAAATAGAACTGTCCTTGTAAATTCTTGTTATATGAGTAGATGCAAACACTGAAGGCCTTCAGGAAAGTATTGGACCAGGTGGCACACTGGAATTAACTGGTATGTATCAGGAGCAGACAGGACGGCAGGTGAGGAGTGAGGAGGCTGGGGATGAGAAAACTGAGCAGTAACCAGGGGAAGAGGGAGGCAGCAGCTCCTGGAGTCCACACCTCAGTATGTGTGGCTGGAGCAAGCAAACAGCCTCTTCATCTTGTTCCTGCAGTCTGAGGAAGACTCTCCTGCAACAGATTATGTTTGTATTTAATACTTGCCATTTTGAGAACGGTCTTTTAATGGAAGAAAATCAGCACTAATTTTTGACCCAGCACTCTGATGAAAAATTAATGGTGTCAGTTAAGCACATGCCAGATTTTTTTATTCTCCTGTCATGTGTCTTGTATTACTTCAGCCTGTATCAGCTCTTTACCAGCAAGGCAAAGAAAGCAAAATGAAATATAAGTGATGAGTCAAAGACAAGACATAATCCTTATCTATTAGACCTAATGAGAGGGAGCTGTTAAAAGCTTCCACAAGACTATACATTCTGTTATATATGAGGGGTTAATGAGTTCTCACCTGCCACATAGGTTAGAAGGGATTCAGTTGGCCATGGAGATTGGTAGCCATTCTCATAGAGCATTATAGAACCCCATTCAGAAGCTCAATTTCTAAAATTTACACTAAAAATTTCTTTTTGTCTCTTAATTCTCTGTATAGCTATTCTCTAATTTTGTTCCTCAGCACCTTTTCACTTCCTGGTTAAATTTACTTTCTGGCTAAGTTTGAGCACTTTTGGTTTTATGTAAGTGTTATCCTTCAGCCTACTATCTTTTCCCTCTTGAAGTATTTTTAAACAGCAGCATGTACTCTCCTTCCAGCCCTTGTTTTGTTAGACAAAACAAACTATGCTCTCTTAATTTTTCCTTTGGCAGCCCTTCTTTGCATCTGTTTTAGTCTCAATATCTCTTTCTCCAATAGCACTGACCAAAACTGTAATTATATTCAACTGCTGTTGCCTGCAGCTTGTGCAATAGAATCAGTACCTTCATATCACTGCTGGAATGGACACTGAGAGGCAGTATCTTAAAATCAGTGACCACACTTCAACATTTAAAAGTTCTATCTTCTTTCCTTTGGTAATGAAATCTCCTTCAATTAACATCTCGTTCTGCATAAATAATTAGAAACTGAGAGAAGACCTAAGAGAGCATCTAAGAAAAGCCAAGGTTTCTTCCTCTTTCTGGCTTTACGTAAAGGGAGATTATTTTATGCCTATACCTTTTCATTTCTTGGTCTGGACTCTTTCTTCCTGCCTTTCAAAATCAGAGCAAAGACATTATGTCAATTTTGCAAAGATTTGACATTACTTTCTCAACTAAAGCATAAACTTATCAAGGCGTCATAGAATGGTTAGGGTTGGAAGGGACCGTGAAGACCACCTGGTTCCAACCTCCTGCCACTGACAGGGACACCAATAAATTTCCCAATTTTCTTTCCAGGATACAATCCTGGCACATTTTCAAGTGGCAAGACAAACCACATTTGCTTACAAAGCAGGATTCCTTTAATGTGATGTCCTGCATTAGAGTATTCCTTTTCCTATTGTTAATTTTACATTTTTATTCTTCAGAGCACTTTTTTTCCATTCTAGCCTATTCTCTTCTCAAATCCATGCTGCACTGAAATCCTATTGTTCAAGATATGCATGATCTCTCCTAGATTAATTGGTGAAGAGAACTATCATGTTCCTCAGTCTATCCAAATGAACAGTTAAAACCTACTAGTATTTGACCCAGCACTAATCCCCCTGTTGCCTATCAATAAACTTCCTTGATTTAAAATTCTTTTTCCTTGTTTAGTCAGTCCTGATTCCTCTACAGTTCTTTTTATTTCATTTTCTTCTTTTAAAGTAGCATGTGGTATTCCACACCCAATGCCTCAATAAACTTCCTGAAAATAGCTTTACTTCATATGCAGTGCTGTAGGAACAGATCCACAACAGTTAGAATTCCTTGCAAACTGCTAGTTTTTTTGAAAGTAATTACAGCTAGAACAATACAACTGTTGCAACTCCCCATTTTAAAGTGGTTCAAAAAGGAGAGCAAACTCCTAATTAGTGCCTGATAAACAGTGCAGCACTTGCAGCACCAAGGATCAAAGAGTTTAGATTGAAAGGATTCAGTATGTACATCTTGTGAATTTTTATACAGAGAGGCCTGAAACAGCCTGAATTAATTACTCTGTAGCTCAACTCCATTACCCATGTACTTTTAAAAGCCACGCCTAAAAATAAATACTGTTAAAGCAATAAAGAGAACAAAAAAAGATGAAGAGGAGCTTGCAGCAAAACCAGTATCATCACAAATCCAGATCTTGCCCTACCTGAAACTCTTCCCTCCCTCTCAAGACAGCATGAGGAGGTTTTATTTGTATAAAAAAAATCAAATGGAATGTTATAACTTTGTTCACTAAAGGTTTTGAGAAATACTTGCCCCAAGAAGCTGTGACTGGGAAGTTATGAATTCAGAATAATGCCTGTGATAGTCTCAGGAATGATGCCATGACTTTGCCAGGGAAAGTGTATTATGTTTGTTGTTATGTGAGACTACCCAATATTGTCTGTTTCGATTTAGGATGCTGCAACACAGCCTAACTCCATAGCAGGTGCCTTCATCAGAATAAAATTGACATTTTTTTATATGCTTATATTATCTCAAACCTATGGGAAAGGTTTGATCTGTTCTTACTCTATTACTCACTTCTTAGCAACTGGAATGAGGACGGGAAGTTGTAAAAATTAAAGTTGCATTACGATCATAAAACTTAGTTTTTTCAGTATCTTTATGCAAGAAATTACTTTTAACGTTCGTAGTTTTTTAAAATAAGACAGGGGGATGAACAACAAACATTCTTTCACTTATCTTTAAATTGTTGTAGCTTGTTAATTTTTCTCTCTCTCCACTTCTCCTTTCCTCCCTTTCTCATGCACTGAATGGCAAAGGCTTCTTTAGTCCTCATACACCTGCATTTTTTTTGCACTGGGAACAATTGAAAAAAATGTGAAGGCTACAACTTATGCACTAATGACACTTAGTAGTTTCACTGGCAAACAAAAGAACTGAGGGAGCACCAGAAACTTGGCAAACCATCTTATTAATGGGTACATGCCCAACATGTGACAGCAGCTGTGTCTAACTCAAATTTCAGTGCATCATTTTGAAGAACTCCCTTGGTGTTGAAAATGCTGTTTGACACACTATGTCACTGTAGCTTACCACACCACCCCTCATGGCATACAGAGACAGTTGCAAAGGGCATACACAGAAAGTTACATCAGTAAGATTGTAGTAAGCTGTAAAGGTTAAGAAGTCTGAAATAATTTCAAGAGAATGCCCGTATGAAAGTTAGAAGACAAAAAGAAATACATATTTTTTTATGCATCAACTCCTAATTTTCTTCTTGACAAGATACACCTGAAGTTTGGCATCTAAAACCAAAGCTTCTATAAGAAAGGTTATCATTCATGTGAACTATTTCAGGATGTTATTTCCTTTATCCTGTGACTGGAATAGTGAAGTTTAGGGGCTTGGAGTTATCTTCAAATAACAAATGAATCAATCTGAAGTTATCCCCATAACAACAATAAGCAGCAAGTACTAGAATATCAGTTAATTTTGATAATTTAATTGCCCATTTATAGTCATCCAAACATCTTACTCCATATTGTTATGTACAAAATCCACAAAAATAAAAAAAAATTAAATGTTACCTTATAGATGAAAAAGTGCAATTAACACAGGGGGTTTTTGTAAGAACATGACATTTCTATTAAATTCACTGGCTACATCAGAGCCTAACAGGTATGTTGCCTCCACTGAAGGGAATGAGGATTTTATTTTGTTAATTTTGAGTAAGCCTGGTAGTTGATAAATAAACTGTACATACACCCGAAAATGCATAGGACAATTGTTTTCATAAGATTCAGTTTTACCAACTTTAACAAACTTAATTAGAGGAACAGTAAGATCCATTAAGTTCAAAAAACAATTGACAGCATAAAACCTTGTAACATATAAGTGTGCACAAAACAGCATCCTGAATGGCTTTCTCCAGAATTCTGACAGCTTTCCAAAGATGTTATTTACCCTGAATAAACATTCTTCCTTTACAGTACCAAATGGATTTTCTGGAACAAGATTTACATTTATCTTTCATGCATTACATATTCACAATTTGGAAAGGAATGGAAGGCCTTCATACATGTCAGCCTTTAATCTCATCCAGTCCTGAAGCCTCTGCAAAGTTGTTTTTTCTTGTGTTAATATTTTTGCAGCTTTTCTCAGTTTTTCTTCATTACGTTCTAAATAACGAATTCCATCTGTCTGCAGCTGATTGAGTTTCTCTTTACGACTTTCATCCAGAGCTATGTCTTCATTCATAAGAGGGTTAAATCTGAAATAAGTATCCGGAGGCAACAGTGCATCCAGCATGGTGTGAACTTCTGCATTGAAAACAAGTGAAGGAAACAGTTATATTCACATGAGACAGACAAACAGTCCTACAAGTGCTCTGAACAACAACTGCTCTGGAGAGACACAGTAAGTGTAAATACGTGCTGCTTTGCTGAATAAACATTTTACCACCACTGCCTTACCAAAACTCCTTTCTCATTAGAAGCTTTGCAAATGACCCTGTAGCTCTATTTACTCTGGAAAAGCTTCACTTTTTATTCTAAGACAACTGCACTGGTATGACAATTCAGTGGGCTTTGCAGCTATCCAGATTTCTAATCACACTCCTTCCCTTTACAAGTGAGAGTGCATCCTGAAGAGCAGGAACGTAACTCATGTACCATGCAGGATACCCATGACTGGCTACAGTCAGTACTAACAGAAGTAGGTATTATGAACATGACAGATATATGCTCTTCTGCAACCTCAAAGACTGCAGCAAAAAAATATAGAGGATTAAAGCCTTCTTTTGTTTGCAATTAATTAATTTTTACATATTACTACAGATTTGGGGTTTGAATTTAACATTTATTTAAGATGCTAAAGTTTCTATGACGTCCTTCAGCTTTCATTCTTTTTCTATCTTCTTTGCATTCTTACCATGTTTCTCCATTCTTTGAAGCATCTACTTTAATCTAAAAATTTCAAGTGAATAAAAACTATGGGTAAGATCACAGCAGAAGACTCGTGTTAACCTGAAATCATCTTGGCTTGGTCTCTCCTCCTGTATATTACTGAGCTATGTCTGTTCTTGCCTCACCACATCCAGTCTTTCTTGCCCTATATAATATTCTCCTTTTTTTCCTCCCTCATAATATAATTTCCCATTTGTACATATCTATTCTTTCCCCTTTCCATTGCCTCTTCTTCAGTCTCCACAACGAACTTTCCTTTCCTCCTCTTCCCATCAAATTTCTTGCCTGGTTTTTTAGCTGCAATGAAACTTTTCTTCCCTTGATGGAAAGTGAACAGCACATATTTCCTTCCCACAATTCCCACTGCCTTGCCACGACAGTGCAAAAACCACAGGCAGCCCAAAATCTGGCTTTATCTTACTAATGACAGTCAGTTGACAGAGACTATGCAGCAAGAGATCTAGACTGAGCATTTCTTGTTCCCTAGCTTTTTGCATTATCAGTTTCCCTTGTAAGGGAAGGGGGAAATAATCTGTTTATCAATATTTATTGTTTATAAAAACAAAACAGATGTAAACTGCTACTGATAGAGTTCCAGTGTACTCCCATCTAGGAGCACTTTATTTTGGAAAACAGATGTTTGGCTCTTGCTCACAGCAATGGAAATCAGGACCATTGGCAGATACAGTCTAGTGCTTGGAAAGTCCAGGTATAAAAGCACATAGAGAAAAGAACAGAAATAAAATACTTTTTTTCCAAAGCCGTTGAAAATCAATGTTCTATATTCACTATTAAGCATTTTTTGTCTTACAGGATAAACAAAATATGAGAAAGTATTATTTTGAAATGAATTCCTGAGTATGCCTTTATCCTGAAGCACAAGTACAAATGCATCACTTTGTACAAATCCTCTTGGATTATCTTTGTCATTCTGGTAAATTTTAACGAATCTTTTATCTTTACTATAACTATGTCATTAACCTCATACTGATAGCTGAGAATACAAACTAAAAGATCTTAGTAACAACATAGTGCAGATGAAGATTATGGAGATAAGGCTAAGAAACAGATTCATATTATCATCTCCAGAAAACCTGTAATACTGGTACTAAAACACTAACCATACGCGATGAGTTATACAGAGACATGCTTCAAGGGCTGGTAGGGAAGACAAGGGGAAAGACAAAAGACTGCAGACTGTCCTCTGAATTGGAACTTTCTAAGAAACCTAAAAAACCCTAAAGACAGTCACAGTACAAGTGTATCTTAAGACACCAACCTTCTGTATCAGTTGCACTGCTGATAACATTGGTGAGTTTGGCTTTCAAACTGGTGTATGTGACATTAGTCTTTCCCTCGCTTTCATACCGACCAGTGCCCAACGATATAAGACACTGCAATGGAACATTTGGCCACAGACACTTGCACTCATGAACTGCCAGTGCAGAAGGATTATTTAGAAGCAGACCTCCATCCTGTAAATTAAAAAGAAATACAAATATTGGTACTATACACAGCATATGGTCACGAAAGAGACCGCAACTATAAATTTCACTAGCATAGCACTAACATACAAAACGAATTAAATCAAACAAGCATTAGCTTCCATCTTTCGTACAATAATCTGTTTGTGTTATGCACCAGGTGCATAGCTCAGCCTCCCTGGGCTCATGGCCCTTGTCAGAGCAGCTCCTGGGGCTGTGCTCTGTTCTGCTGTTGTGAGCATTATGTAGAAGAGGTAGGATGAAACAGCAGTGTTCACTGGAGTATCTGAAGAAGCTATGACTTCATTTTCTGAAGACTTTTTAGGCAAGACAGATATGCATATTGACAATTTCTTGAACAATCAAAAAACCTGCATCTCAAAATGCTTATTAGTGGCATGACAAGGATATATGCTGTAACAAAATCCCAATCACTACCTACAGTTTCTAAAACAAATTTTAAATGAAAAATTCCAAGAGCTAAGCTTGGCCTAAACTACCTTGTCAGCACAGTCATTACACAGGATGCTACAGCCTCGATTTAAGACTTGGAAAGTCACTTAGGCTTGAAGGGCCCTACTAAGCTCGTCTGGCCCAACCCCTCCCACCCAAGCAAGGTCAGCTACAGTGTGCTGCCCAAGGCTATGTCCAGCTGGGTTTTGAGTGTCTCCACAAATGGAGACTCCAAAACCCCTGTGGGCAACCTGTTCCAGTGTCTGACAATGACCACACTCACAGTAAAAAATATTTCCTGTGTTCAGAAGGAATTTCATGTTTTCATTTATGAAATATTATCTTTTGTCCCACCTAAGTGGGCACTACTTGGAAGACAACAGCTCCCCCATCTTCATTCCCTCCCATCCTTTATTTGTACATGCTGATAAGATCCCCTAAGCCTTCTCTTCTCTAGGCTGACTATTCTCAGCTGGCTCAGTCTCTCCTCATATGACAGATGCTCCAGTCCCTTCACCATCTTTGTGGCCCTGCACTGGACTCGCTCCCACATTGTCATGTCTCTCTCGTATTGGGAAACTGGAGACAGCCTGGGAATGTGAGGCTTTGAGCTGTCAAAAGATCAGAATTCAGCCCAATACTACTAGGAACAAATGCTACTCTGGAATTGAGGAGAGAGCTCTTTTGCTAGCAACAAGGCAAAAACATAGGTGAGGCTGGGATAAAATACTTTAGGACTAAGAAATCAGTGTGACTGACAGTAAGTCTGAGAAGAATTCAGACAAAAAGATTTTGACCCAGCAAATCTCGAAATGTGTGTTCAGCACTTCTTGGAAGTAAAACGACCTTCACTCCAACTAAGAAATGGATTTCTTTGGAATTAGAATGCAATAGAACTTTCTATATTAGGTATGCCTTAAAAACAGCAGATAAAGGCAAAACTTTACCTGAAAACACTATCAATAGCAGAGATAAAGATCTTTATATCCATTCAAAATCTATACAAATGTGTAAAATATAAAAGAAACAGAATATTGACTACAATAAGCATTATGCAAATGCTCTCTACATTCTAAAGCTCCCTGAGCTCCCTATATCCCATATCTGACCATCACATTACCAGAACAATAAAGAAAAGCAACTCTACTCAGGAAGAGCTTAGAATAAAAAAGGTTTTGGAGGTGATAAACATTTTACAGAAACTCCTTTTAACTAAGTAAAAACAAAATCACTGAGCTTCGTTTTTTGAGTTTGCCTTCTTTTAATTAAGCTTTCATTTCAACCTACAAGAAGCTCTTTGAACTCTTTCTGGATACAGTTTGCTTTGCTCAAAACACTGCTAAAATGAATGGTCTCTTCAGTGCTTATTATCCTTTACTTATGTTTAAATTAGCTTCCACACAGAAAGCTAAATACAAGATGCTTTTGTCCTCTATATAATTCCCCATTAATCTTAATCTAAAATCTTAATAGTTATCTTAGTGGTGCTTTCTTTTTTCTTTAAATCCTAGATTAAAAACATGCTTACAAAATAATTTCCACTGATCTTTTCAATATAATTAAATCAAACATGATTGCTTCACCATGGGAAAATCAGTGTCACCAGAAGTCAAGAGGTATATAATACCTGCATACTACAATACTTTTGTAATACTGACAAATAAAAGATCAAAGGAACATGAAGTAGACATACCTACACATACCAAAAGTGTTCATGAGGCAACTAACAGCTTTGTGCAATGATTTCCGTATTTAAGCATTCTCCAATTTAGGTTTATTGTAATGACAGTAAATTTCTAATTTTCAATTTAGACACATAACTTCTAGTGCTTATATAGATAATAGATATATGTCATTTTTTGAAAATTAGAAGTAGGACTGTTTTTTTCTCTCCCCCTCCAAAGAGACTCTGGTTAATAATGACCACATGCTGATCAATATTGTGCTTCAAATCAGATGAATCTGTTTGTTGAAAAAGCAATATCCATCCTGTTGCTCTTTTGCTTACAACAATCAACTGCTCAAGCACTAAATAATGGTATCAGTTAAATTGTACTATTAAGACCCAAATGAAAGAAATCGTGCAATAACTTATTAATTTTGCAGCTCCAAAAACCACAGACCTAATTACACCAAAAGCTGAAATTCTTGTGAAAAAATATTTCAAAAGTTTTAAAATTCATTGCAATGGTTTCACACGTATGTGAATTCTGAGAAACCAGTAAACAAAGAATTCTCCATTTTGAAAATTAAAAATAGAAACTAACCTGATGCTGAGTAATTCCTCTATCTTCCTAACACTGGAAGAACAGTCCTTCACAAAAATATATTAAACTAGCAATATAGAAATGTGAAAGACAGGTCTAAATTTTTTGAAAAATAATTTTAAGAAATCATGACATATCCTTCTTCATGCTTGTCCTTGAGACACAGGAACAGAATTCCAAGTGATCAGCAATCTGGTTTTTAACATCAGATACTGAGATCACAAGAAACTTCACTGATCCTTGCTCCAAATTCCTATGTATGTAGTCTGACAATTTGTTTTGGAGAACTGCTAAATTTGGTATCTTAATTTTTTTTTTCTGATTCTGTTGAAGTTACTCTATAGCTATACAGTACTATAAAAACTAATCTAAATTTCTTATAACCTACTAATTAAAGCATTTTCATTGTAAACACTCAACTTTAAAAAGACCTTTACCAAAATACGTTACCCGAAACGCAGTATTACCAAAAGACTGAATGATTGTTAGGAGTAGGGCAGTCCCAAGTTCTGATTCAGGACTCTCTTGGGCAAACAGCCAGTGCAGATCCCTTATTCTTCCTGTTCTCCCATTCTTAGACTGTCTGGTCTTCTCTGCTTTTCACCATCTCTTCTCATTAACTTGTTCTCAATCCAATGGCAAACTCTCACTTCCCAAACACACATAAGTCACCCCTTCCCTTTTGCATTCTTTGCTGCCATGGTCAGTGCACTGCCAAGTACCAGGCACTTCTTCATATGCTGAACTTTGCAAACCCACTTCACACTTGAGTCAACTTCATTTGCTGGCAGCACACCAAACACAAAGTGCCACAGGAGGGCTGCTAATGCACCTAAGAACTGGAAAGGGATGCACAACTCTCCCAATGTCATCACACAGGCAAACAAGGAGGGAAGAAGGCTTTTGTACAATTTCTAATAAAAATAATGGAAGTAATCAAATATATTAATCTTAAAATGGCACTTAATAATAATAATAAAACCCCAAGTTTGTTACTGATAGTAAAGCAGTGAACTCAGGGACTGGGACATTATTTTTTGTCTTTTGCCAAAGGCTTTCCAAGTGGTAAACGTTAAATTGCTATGCTTTATTTACTATGTTATCAGCTAATCCCCAGGTGAAATTGATTCCTTTTTCATACATATTATTCACAAAAATTCCCTATGCAACTGTAACGATATTTTTTGGGCTTGTTGATATGGAAAAAGAAATTTAAAGCTGTAGCTAATATTTTCTCTAAGTGTTTGGATAATTAAAAATAATCAGGGAAGGCTCCCTTGTGATTTGACTAACAGATCTTAAATTATTTACAGTAGGAAAAATGCACTTTTTGTAGTGATATGCTCCAATGAAATCTCTCTGGTGGAGATACCCTATTTGCCCAGTTCTAGGAGCAAAAAAAGCCCTGGTTAAACATTATGAAACAGATGGGTGCAGCTTCTACAATCAGAAGGAAAATAGATTGGGAAGACACAAAGAAAAGTGCTCCGAAGCACTTGGTAGCCTGGTAGCACAGGACTTTCTGAAAATCTTATTCCATTTAAATAACTACGGTGAACGTGCATAAAGTCACCAGTGACATTTAAATCAATAGTTTGGAAACAGTTATTTAAAATTCAGATATTAAAACAAAAAATCAGTTTGAAGCATACTTTAGCACGGGCAGTTCCTCAAGTTCAGAATGCTCTGTACATTCATAGGCTCTCACTGCATTTCCTAGTTCTGCCAGGCTCAAACTGCGCCTTGTAATTGCTCTGCGTAACATCCTGTGTGCTGCACAGTTTCACTTAAACGATGCTAAACTTTGTGAATAACATAATCTAGCACTGAATGAAGGATATATAACGTACGAAAGCCAAGTCTGATATTTGGAAGCTGAGTTTGTTGGCTCCATAGTAACCACTTCACCTCACTGCCTATGCAGACATGCTTTGCATTTTAGTTCAGTCTTACAGACTTGCTCTGTTGTTTGCTTTCATTGTCTTTGTGAAAAAGCAGAGACAGAATTAGTACAAAGCTATCACAGGCTAGGACAAGACAGGCTAAGATTCTGAATGGGCTTCTGGAAAGTATTTTTTAAATTCTATGTTTAAAGTCAACAAATATAACAAATATGCAGATTAAGAATAAGGCTTGTTGCTGCAAATGAGGTGTTTGACAAGTTGCATTATAACAAGGGGTTACTTAGAAAAATTACAATAACTACTCTAAAAACATGTACTTTAGCTTCCATAAGTAAAATGGGTACGCTTTGCCAACTCGTTCTGTAAAAATCATCTCGATACATTTACATAAGCAGCAGCAAATGTTCTCAGAACAGGAGACTTCTTTCACTACCTCTAAGATGTATCAATACAGATAACTTCAAGATTCACATCCCAACCCAGTCCTCTCACTGCACTGGGCACCCAGGGCCATTACGCAAATGTCAGTATATCCACCCTAAGGCTCTCAGGCTTGCTCAGTCAAGCAGCACTGGGCTAACAAATTATAGTTTTTAATATAAGCTTTGTAAAAAAGAAATTTATGTATTCAGATTTAACTCTGCAGTAAACTCGTCCCTGTAGCGTTCAGCACAAATATACTCTCCTGAATACAAAGGTTACATGATGATGCTGTTCTGTTAAATATACACGAGAATGTCTGAAATATACATTAATTATGGCTCTCCTCTTGGGAGTAAATCAGTCAGTCGGGTGACAGCACTGCTGAAGATGAAACTGCCGAAGAGGAGCTCCCAAGAAGACAGGAAATCTGTATTTTCCTGCACAAACTATTTGACAAAACATACAATGTTTTATAAACACGAAACAGGACAGAAGTAGAACTGCTTCTTTATCCTGCTGACAAGCAACGGATGGTGGTGCCACTATTTCTAACAAATCTATGTCTAAAACATACAGTGCTCTAGAACAATTTGGTTTAGCTTCATTTTAATGGTGTGCCTGATCCACTTTGCTGTATGAGATGAGTGAGAAATTGTTTTCAATAAATAATTTTCTATAAAGCACATCAGCACTTACAGTTCTCTCTTTACACAAAGATTTCATCCAATTTATTTGGAAAGATGCACACTTGCTTCATAATCATGCTAATAGGAAGGGTATAGGTCAACTACATACAGTTTATAATATATTCTGCATCATGCTGGTTCCCAACAGAGGCCCTAATTGGTGACAGATATTCATGCAATCCTCCTATACACCAAATTTCTGACAATTACAGAAAGAAGCAATTCCCTCATTTAAGGAGAGGGAGAGCTGCTCCTTTAGATTCCTGAAATAAACATCTTGTGCTCATTACTTTGAAATAGTATCTCAAAATTATCATTTCTCTTTAGACACTAGAAAACTAAATGCTTTAAAACTGTGACAAGCAACTGCTTAAGTGTGCACTGAAAAAGGGATTTGCCTTGAACTGGTAATGGAAAAAATTCTTTATGAAATGTTTGTACAGAATAAGAAAATAATATTGAATGAAACTAATATTACAATTTCCATTACTGCAGTCTTTGACAATTATAAAACAAATCTGAAGATGCATTAGCTACCTTAGTACTTCTGCTGCATCAGCTACATAGAGAGACTTTAGACTGAGACCATGACATAAAATAAAAACCCCAAACTAATCAAGTTTGAAAGTTTACTGGAAAACTTCATTTTACAGTACAACTGTTTTCCCACACAGTATTTGTAATTTTTTTCCCCTAAAAACTAGCAACACAATAATACACTTGGGTATACACACAAATGTCATGCTCAGTGCTTCTGAGAACTATCAATACTACTGCTATTATATGCTAAACATGTAATATTTTAAATTATTTTACCCTACATTAGACATATTTGCTCTTGACGTTTCTTTAGAATGAATGGTTAGCTAAGGGAGACAGCTAAATGATTAGCTTAAATTATTAAGTCATCCCAGTGAGTCATTAATTCACAGGAAATGACCAGCTGCTCTGAAGACATCACTGAATTCATGGGTTTATGCCAGATACAGAAAATTTACTCTTACAGGGTACTGGTAAGTTTGCTAAATATTAGCAGACATCATAAAAAAAAGAATTATTTGCCAATAAAATATATTGTCAGATATTTCATTCAAAGCATAAGCTATGCATGACACATCTAATTAAATGGATTCTGCGCTGAATAACAGCACGTATCACCCAAACAGACTGGACTTTAACTGTGGTTCTCAAATGATGAATTGCCTGCAATATTACAGCGAGGATCACAGTGTGCAACCCAAGAAAAAACCTGTCCCATCATTGAATCTACACTGACCCCAGACACAGCCCCAACTCGTGTTCTCCTTACAGTGTTTGTGAAGAACAAGCAAGGTTCAATAGTACAGTTAAACCCCCCTAAAACCAAAACAAAGAAAACCCCAACCCACAGGTCTGAATAAAATCCTTCTGGATTCAGATGGCACTCAAGTCTAGAATATTTGTCCTTTCCGACAACATTTACCTTAGGAAGCACATAAATACTCTATTTGCTATGACAGAGTGTGCCAGACTAAGGAGAAAGCTCTAATACTTACACAGAAGAATCACATTAATATAAAACCTCCACAAGTGAGCAAGAAATCCCAGATGCAGAGATATCCTAATCTTTGTTAAAGTTGACCATATTAGACTTCCAAAATTTCAAAATACACTAAATTTTATTCTCCCAACTAATAATGGAAATATTTAGACTCAATACATTTATACATCAACAACCTGATTAATGTTATTGCTGTTACTTATTGATAAGAATTTTTCTAACTAACTCGTCTGTACTTTTGGCTGCCAGTTTATTAAGTAATAGTAAAATGTCAGGAAGTTCAAAATGCATTGAGAAAAATACAGGAAGACTAGTAGTGATTCATAGGTAATCCACGTGACTCATTATTGCATATATCACTGATAAATGCTACTCGAAACCTGTTGGTCATTCATCTGTTTAAAACTGCACAATAAATGTTGTAAGCTAATTCTACAACTTCCAAAACTAAATGTATTGCAGACTCTACAAATTACTTTTTATCTTTCATATTGCAATTTCAAACTGAAATTGGACTTCCCATAAAAAAACCTATATAAAATACGCAAGCTACTTAAATTTCTTCACACAATTTTATTCTTTATATGTTGACTCAAACATTAGATTTCATTTCACTGCAACTGAAACAAAGCAGGTTTGTAGCCGAAGGATTTGATCTCAAAATAGACAAAAAGTATGAGATAAAGTGAACTAGTTATTGGAGATCATTGCTGTGGAGGTTTCAGGATTTGGGTAGGAACTGCCTAGTATTTTGTACACATGGTGGGGGCCACAGGAAGGGGGAGAAAGAACTGAGGGAAAAGGTCTGCACTTTCACAGGTCCCCTAAATTAAGAAGTACATGTCTAGATGACAAAATACAAGATGGCTTTAGCAAAGGCAGCTAGAAACTGAAATTACAATATTTAGATGAAGAAAATCTGGATTTATGGAGTACCTTTCACACCAGATGACTGGAAACAATGGAAGATACTACAGTGGGGAAAGAACTGGCTAATCAGATGGGACAGCAGCCTATACTTGAACAGTCTGACTGGGACTGTTTTCTATCAGAGATGTTCAACAACTGTTTTGGAGCTTATTGTCTTTACTATTATTTTCTCAAAAGTATGTAACTGCTAATGACATCTGCAGCTATAAAGTTAGAGGCTCTGCAAATACAAAGGCCTTACTGCAAATACAGAATAACTCTAAGGAGACCCTAACAAACACAAAGTTATGCTCTTCAGAACTGAACCGGCATCAGAACAGCCATGAGAAAGCTCTCAGAGAGAACTATCACAGAATTATTTAAACCACCAATACATGAAGTTGCTGTTGGAAAGGCAACTGTAATTCTAAGCCATACCTTCCTTTGAAAAAGGAAATACATGACACAGTGAAGACAACATATGGAATAATGTGTTCCAGCCCAACCAAATTAACTCTGCTGAATTTTGCTACTAATTTAGAAATGCTAATTTTGAATCTGGTATATTATTCCACTTTGCACAAAGTGTTTTGGCCCATACAAAAAACTACACTGAACAGTCCAGTTTCAAGAAAGATTACTCAAACTGCAGCAGGTGCAGTGAAGGACTGTTAGGATGACCAAGAGAACACAGAGTCTATTTTGCAAAACTGAGATAGACTGGCATATTTGGACTAACAAAATAAAAAAGGATATGAGTGTTTTCTATATAAATATCAAAAGGGTAAATACTACAAGAAGAAAAGTTAATTAAACTAGAGAACAGTATTGGCATAAGGAGAATTTGTATCCATTAGCTAAGAATAGACTTTAGAGTGAAAATGAGAAATTTTCTGGCCATGAGAAAAATGAAGAAATATGAAGAAATACCTTCTTGAAATAACCTTCTACTAGAGTGGAAACAGCAAAGCCAGCTTTATGTGTTCATCCACTACAGCCTCTGATGCAGCTGGGGACCATGACAGAAGACTAAATTTGACCTGAGGGAAACTGTTTTGGTCTATACTCCCTTATTTTTATTTTTTTCCCCTAAGGAAATGACAGCTGAAATAATTCTGTAACAAAAGAAATCTAAAATATATCTGCTACTAAAACTAACAGTGTAAATAGACTCCAAGTACAAGAAACATTTCAATATTAGGAATCTTTGAAGACTCTGCCAGCTGATTTCAGATTTGCAACGTTAACACTGCAGATGAATCCACATACTGGAAGAGAAGCTCAGTACAGGAAATGGGGCTTAGACACTGCTCTGTTTGACGAATGGGAATGCACTGGGTAGGGAAATAATTGACTTTATGCACATTTGTTTGCACAGTGAAAATTATTCCTATCACCTGTATCCATGGCAAGAAGGAGGCAGTTTCCCAAACTACAGTAGAGAAGGCAAATTAGAGGCTTAATGCTGGCTGAGAAAGCATGAAATGATTTTTCGTGTTAAGCACCAGAACACTATGCACACAGAGAAGCTTTCCTTAAGGGAGGAGGTAGAAGTGTAACAATAGTCCCACTACATTCTTGGGCTTTTATTTGCAATGAATACCACGAGGCTATTTCATATGGAAATATGGCCCCATTTAAGTCAGGGTTAGACCAAAAAGAACAATTTTGCAGTTCTTGATAGCTTACAGGTTTTTTTTCCTCAGGTTGTGTATTTGTCTAAGAAATCCTGGTCAGTAATGTCAGAACTCAAATGCAGCCACCCAGATTGTCTGCAGAGATTATGGAATTGACTCAGTTCATACTTTGTCACTATACATAGCTTCCTTTGATTTTACAAGATTTGTTTTATAACAAATATTAGCTGGTCAACAGTGTCACTAAAGATACATGGACTCAGAAGTCTGAGCAAAATAATAGTTCATTGTAATACAGCTCATTTGAGAGGGAGGTTCTGTTTTTCTTTTAAATAAGCACTCTGGAAACAAGCAAAACACCACTCTGAATCAGCTGAGATTACAATGATAATGCTTCCATGCTAAATGCCTGAACAAAATACACTCCCCAATTCACTAAACAGATCTCCCAATAACACTTCACTTAGCAGGCCCCTGCAAGGAATCTTGCAAGCAGCCTGCTCTGCAAAATACTACTGGAACAGTAACCACAACAATTTCACAAAGGCTGGTGGACTGCATCATTCACATCCATCATCAGAGCTGCTAACCAAACCTATAAAATCAACAAGAAAGAAATGCAGATATCCATGTAGCTAACACATACCAGTAAATTTCCTCTTCCTTGAAACAGTAGGCAACACTGCCTTGAAGGCTGTAGGAAAAGGTGTATAGCAACAAGTAGACAGAGAAACAAAGAAATATTTGTTTCTATCATTGTGAGAACAAGATACACCTATTAAAGCACAGTCTGCATAAGCTCTGGTGCATACTGATCACCGTGGCATATCCTAAGAATGAAAAGAACTTCAATGTGACCTATATTCTATGTCTTCTTCGAGCCTGGGAAGCACCCTTGAATCTAATTTTAAAAGCTACCGTGTAAAACCAATTAGGGGATGATCCACGACACAAATCACTTTTGAAGGCCTCTCCTGTAACAAGCTACAAAGATGAAATGGCTTTACAGATTTGCTGCCTAATAAAAGAAAGGAAAAATTTTCCAAAATTTGAAGAAATCATGTATTATCTTTATTCAGTGAAGGTGTGACTTGAAATTTTAGTTATGTCACACTATTGTACGATATGTATTTTTTATTTCTAGGTTATATTCCCACCACACATCCTGTTACACCTGTATTATTATAGCTGCCAGTGTATCTGCTTTACTCTATGATCTTGCTCAGAGGAAACGCAATTATTTGAACCCTATTATAAATTAACACCAGCATTTTAATACATGGAACTGTAATACCACGCTGAAATCATGGGAAGTTGTCAAGAAAAAGGTGATCAAGCATTTGCATTAAATTGGGTATATTTTATTTGAGAAAAATGTGGCTTTGTTGAATTTACCACCACCACCACCACACACACACAGCTGCTGCTGCCCTTGCAATTAATCCTATGGAGCAGATTTTACTGTAAAACCTAGTAAATGAAGTGTGGATAATGATGTTGTTAAATCTTAAATTGTTCTTTTAATTAATTGATAATTTCCTCAGTGTACTTTACTGTCTACTGAAGTTACATTATTGAGTACCTCAAATGTTTTTCACACTACAGGGGAAAATAAAAAGCAAAAGAAAAAGAATAGATGTAACACCCCATGTGGGAAGTAGAAAAAAAATCACTGGTGGTAGCAGGACTGAGGAGAGGTTAAGAGCCCTCAGTGCTTCCTAAATACATTTTAAAATAAAAGAGCTGACATGTGGCAACGCAGCTTCTATATTGTAACATCATGACTTGGTCTCTCTTGACTTGCATGGTTCCTGGAGAAGCATGTTACAGGGATTACATCCCTTTGAATGTTAATGTGTTCCTCTTTTGAACCACAAAGAATATTAATCCTCCTCCCCTCATCTACCAACAGCTGCACTGTTTTTTCTTACTTGACAGAGCGGAAACAGATAGCATGGCATGACTGACCTGAATGTAAATATTGCTATTTGGGTTTGAACTACTGCCTTTTTGTGGAGATTTAACAAATCAAGCATCAGCTCACCTGCAGCACCAGTCAGTGTTCAGGTACCTAGAAATCTGTTTCTAAACGACATCAGAACAATGGTAAAAGTGACATATTTCCTCATTAAAAAATTAACACACTTGACAATCCCCTCAAACACTTATAGTGACCAGTAGAGGAAGTCAGACCGGAATGTTTCCAAAGAAAGTCAGACCGGAATGTTTCCTTGGCACTTTCAAGTCAACATCTGTACACAGATACACAAGCATATACAAGTATATAGATTGTGGAAAAGTGGATGTTAAGGCCAACAGCTATGCAGTTCAGCTCAGGCGTGATTCCAGTACAGACATCTACAGTCATACATAAAAACATTAATTCATCTCAGCCCTACATATAATTCTCATTCATCTACTTCATACAGTTTGTGAAAGGACTCCAATTCCAACAAAACCTAGATAACATAAGACAAGAATATGCAGGATGCCCAGAAAACAAATCCACTACATTTCCTTTATAAATACGAGTATTTTTACACATTTGAAGAGTCTAAGCCAGATGAACTGACAGAGTGCTTATTCAGATTTAAATGTACAACTGACTGATAAGCTAATACAAAACCTTGTCTCTATATAAAATCCTTTAAAGTCCCAAACTTCAAAGCCAGGAAGCAAATCACATTATATTTCCTATCCTGAATTTTCACATACATTTTAAAATAAAATTTTCACATTTTGGCTACCTCTGTTCTTTGACTTGTTTAGAAATAACATCAGTGCAGAGGCATAATATATATAGATTAATAGGAACATAGCATAGTTAATGTTCATAAAACAGATTATGCTCATTAATGGAAGTCTACAATCCATTAAAAAAATCCTCAAAAGACCATCTTTCTCACACAGTGCTACAATTCTGAAGCCTTTGGCATAAGTTATTATTTACACTTAATGCATACTGTGCTGAAGCACTTTACAAAAATCATGCTACTATTGAGAATGGCTAACAATGCTATGCTTCATTTATTCCTGTAGTTCAAAAATCAGCCCAGCCTGTTAATTGCACAGGCTTAAAGTGCTAAGACAATAAAGAGGAAGAATGTCCATAAACACTACAAAAGTTAGAAACATACATGATCTGGCTATGGAACTTAAAATGACAATTGCAGGGCACTTTCAGAATAATAATGCTTCATAATCTACTATCCCCATATTTATGATATGAACTAAAACTTGAAAGAGTTACTAATATTAACATACTTTAATCAGAAGGTTATTTTAAGCAGGAGTGTGACTGTATTTAGGATTCCATTTATTTAAAAACTCTGTGCATATCATATGTATTCAATTCATGTTCGATACTTTAAGAGAGAAAAAACTCCTGATTACTTAGCATTTTCCACTGAGGTACCTTTCCACCCAGGGACATATGGGTAATAGTCTGTGACATGAATGGAGGCTCTTACCCAGGGTTAACACAAGGTAATTCAAGGTTGCTTGAATGTGCAGTGAGGGGTTTACAATCTGAGATGGAAACCCGCATAAAAACAGGTATGTAGCATTTGCCATGTAGTAACATGCTAGCTGGACATCCAGGAACATCCCACACAAACCAAGGAATTATGAAAATAGAGTGTTTAAATATTCCTGCCTGGGTAAAAGAGAGGTTTTCAAATGATATGAAAGTTTGAGCCAGAAAATTTAGCATCTAGCTCTACAACAATAAATGGTTTTAGTACTGAAAACATATTTATGTCTTACAAAGATCAATCACATCCTAAGCCTTTGCTTTCTAGTAATTAAAGTACGTCCAGATATAGAAGAATGGTGAATTTGTAAAAACAGTGTTTGTAGCATCATATGGAAGGGCTTTGTCCAAAGACTCTGGAGTGAGGAAAAAATAGTAGACTCCAGCCCTGTGTGTCTGAAAATACTAGATCTGGTCTCTATTAACACTAACTATACATCCTCTGGCCTGGTAAACTGGACTTAAAAGGGAACATAGATTAAATGAATACCAGTCTTACTGCACTTCATACACTGCTGGCAATTCAGAAACAATGTTAAGACATAGAATTGTGTAAGCACAGTGTAGAAGTTAAAAATCATGTTGTTTATTCTTTATACAAAAGCACATACAGATTTTGATGTACTCTCAATTCAAGGAAAGAGGGGGTGGAAAGGTGAGAAGAGAAAGAAAACTGCTTCACATAGCTTAACACTGACCCATTCAAGCAGTTAAGGAGCAGCTTGGAACAGCTCCAAAGGCTAAAGCAGCTCCCATCCTAGTTTTGCTTCACCACATGGAAGATGAACACATTTCAGAATTTCAGGCAGTGATTTGGCTTGGAATCTGAGGTGTTACTCCATTTTTAGCTTAAAAAAAAAAAAAACCCAGAACTGATTTGTGTATTTCAGACAGATTAAAATGTTTGGAGGATAACAAGATGTACCATACTAGGGAGGCTGCAGAGGAGAGGCAGGTAAGGGAGGGAGGGGGGAAAAACAGCCCTAAACAAAAAGGGGAAACAATGGAAATGGAAGAAATCTCAACCTGGTTGATGTAGTAGCACTACCCTGCCCCTCCATGGGAGCCCTTCCCCTTCACCCCTCAGCTTCTGTACAGCTTTTATATAGCTACATTATTCCATCACCTTATACATGTTGAATCAGAATATGGAAGTATACTGGGTTTTTTTCAGATAATAACAGACACATGGTACAAACAGCTAGAACGTCTCTCTTAATTTAATTAATTCATCTCTATTTCATCTTATACTCATTTATCTGTTAGCCCTTACACTTCAGTATTACCCAGGCATGTTACAATGCTAATGGTATTACACACAATTTCAACGGACATCATCAGAAATTCTGTAAGTGATCCAGGTACATCTTATAACTCAAAACATGCTATCATTGCTTTCTAGCATTTAAGGCTAATGCCATCATACAAATTAATATGACAAAAATGTAACAGAACCTTTCACTGAACTTAAGTTATACAATCCTATGTTCTCTTTGTTGAGGCTCTCTGGTTCAACCACCCTGTGTAGTCTTTTCTGCCACAGATCTGCATCAGACGTTTATAGAAATAAATACTAATAGTTTTAAATCAGTATGTACTGCAAGAAGGATTCTTTCAAAACTTGGAGAACTGCAGAACAATAAAGGGGCACTGGAGGACAAAAACACTTAAAAAAACTACTAAAGAAATCAGTTTGCCTTGCTCTTTACTTATCAGGGTCACCAACAGAAGCTATAATACAATAAAATAGCATACACTGTTGATAGGAGACACTGCTTTATCCTCAAGGGAATTTCTTTTGCAGTTGTCCTCTGAGTTTAATCTTACAGCTGTGGCATATCTCTTACTCTTTTTACTAGCTCAGAACCAGGGTAGGGCTGAATAAGCTATCAATGGAAAGAATTAAAAAGTAGACTGTAAATTGAAATTATGCGGTAATATAAAGAACAGTGAAGTGTATAACCTTTTTTTCACGCTTTACAACACTGTTAGATTGGTCACACCATCTGTTTACAGTGAAATAATGCTCAATGAAATACCAGTTGTAAGCAGGAAGTCAGGGACAATTTACAACTCATATAAGGTTTCCTTCCAGGCAGAGAAGAAAGGAACAGCAGAAGAGCTCAAGTTTGTATTGAGAAGATTAAGATTTTTAGGCATATACCTTTGTTAGTTCAACAAGGGCCATGGAAGCTAAAAATAAAAATATCCTTTCTTACCCCTATTTGTCCCTAGATTTCCTTTGTGCTACCAACTTATTTTCTTACTTTTGGTTCCAAGATTCAGGTCACTTTTTTCTAAGATGTAAAATTGGAAAATATTTACTAAAGGAGAAGATTTCAACCTACCTGATGAAGATCGTTGCCCAGAACATACTCCTGGAAGTACCCTGGTGCAGCAGATGATGCTCTAATGGCCTGCCACAGCTTGTACTGACAGCCCCCAATGTAATGGGACTTGACACCAGGAAAGTGGTTGTAGTTTCTGAACACAAATGCTTTCAGTGGTGTTCCTCTGTTAACAATGGTGCTTACTGCAGCTACCTAGTGAGTGAGGAGGAACAAAATTCGTTACTTATGATGATGATAACAATAACATGAGAATGACAACTTCATACAATATGAAATTCAATTTATACATTAAATGCATCTCTGTAATCTTACTAGGTTCATTATTTATTTACATTTATATAGTGTTTATCAAATTTTACAAACTGAAAGTGCAAAATACCAAACAAAAAACCTCAACTCCCAACTCTGCAGCACCACTAAAAGTTGCAAGACCTTTCTACTGGTGATGCAGCCAGCCTGGCTGGTACTGTCAGCACAACTCTTTAGCAGCCAAGTGAGTGTGCAATTTTATTTTGTTTACTCTTTAACAGAGTAGGATCTCTTCATGTAGTGTTACCCAACAGCACCAGCAGCTAATGCTGTGATACTGTACTCATTTTCATTAATAAGCTACTTAGGTTAAATAATTTCATTCACAGAAAGTTCATACTTCTAGAGGAGAAAACAAAAGTGTAACTTCTACAGGACAATGCAAAAGCAAAACACATGCCTGATTCATGCTGCATTATTTGATGGAAGTTTACTTTTTCTGTCAAAAGAAGGTTCAGTTTTAAGTACTACTAGAAACATTAAGAAAAAACCTCTGGAAAATTTAATAGAAAACTTATTAAACAGATGCTTGGTTTTATTTTTGACAATATCCATGTACATTTCATGATGCAGTGTAAGTTGCAAAGTACGTGGCACCTTCTGGAAAAATCCATCTTGCCATGAATTTAACAGCAGTGAAGCACACAATGGCATGTCTTATTTTGATTTTGCTGTGCCTTGAAAAGAGTGCCACCACCACTGCCAGCACTACAAAGCCATTACTGGAACAGCTAGTTTCAACTCTATTTATATTCACGTTTTATTACTGAAGAACATGGAAGGAAGCCAAAGACCCTGGTTCAAAGATAACTTTCAAGTCAACATAGGATAGCTTCTCTCTCAGAAAGCAACATACCACACCAGCCTTTTCATGTCCTTGTTTTAGACACGGACTGGGAACGCAGTCGGTCAGGCACATGTTTCTAAGTTTAGAAAAATGTGAATATCTTCCATTTAACAGTAAAGCATTGAATACAGTGCTATGACACCAAAACACCTGTTAATTACAGATTGTTCTGAAATATGTCCTATTATATTTCTCTTCTTTCTTCACACCCTATCCTTCACCAAAAATAAAATACCCATGCTTTCTCATCTTTCACTCCCTTTCTGCTGCTGTATCTAACACCCTCCAATGACTTGATGCCTTTTCTATAGTACAGGGAGAGTACAGATCTTGGAGCCTAAGAATGTGCCTGGAGAAAGCCATGTACTCCAAATAAAGTGAGAAGAAACCCTGTCCTCTCACAACTCAGTAACACAGATCACAGCTGACATGACAGGATCTCCAGACACTAGAATTCCTACATGAAAAAACCCAAACTTTGCACAACTTCAAAACTTTGACCTAGCATTTCTATGCTCACAAGCCTTTTAACATCTCTGAAATACATCCAACTGAAAGTATTAAATATATGAGAAACTGCTGCAGAAGTTTAAGAATCTAATGAATTTTTATCTTTTAAAAGCATGAGGTATCTCATATGAAAGGTTGAAGAGCATATCAACACTCGTGCTGTTTACCCAATATTCTTCTAGGGATAGAATCTACCCTGAACTCTTAAAGTACTTGTGAAATACACAATTAAGATTTACCTTAGAAAACCGTACTTACCTTTGGACATTTGGACTTTCTTGCAGTTT
>NW_008666656.1:263-12927 GCF_000695815.1 Acanthisitta chloris | reverse complement strand
AAAAGGGAAAAAAATTGAAAATGCTCCATCAGTTTAGCACGAACCAAACATACATTTTTATCATCCTTATTTCTGAGAAGTTTGCATTTAAACAAAACAATGCTTGAATTTCACTTTAAAAATAAGATTTCTACAGTTGACTTCAATGAACCAACATCTCAAACCTTCCAGGCTCTTGGAAATAAGTCTGAAGAGTGATTGAGGTCTTGATTCACTTACTCACTTCACCACATATTTAACCATAAATCATTAGGATTATTCAGCTCCTTACCTTGAGAAACGAAGTACTTTGCTACATTTAAGAATCAAAAAATCAACAACCTTACAGAGCAGCTTTATAGTAATGAAAATTATTCTTCTGTACTGTTACAAAACAAAAGCTAAGGAGAGAAAGATGGCATTTCACATGATTTAGAAGAAAGTTAAAATATCATTTATCACTGCATCAGCATTAGGGTCAGTACTGCCACTGCTAACCAGAAGGTAGCCCTCCTGCACAGGACACTGAGGGATGTTACCATATTAGCCAATAATCTCACCTCAGCATCTATTTCAACTTTGATTTGCTTACAGTAAAGATATAAAACTCTACAGCATGGGTGCTCATCCATAATGATTCCAAAGAGGCCTTCCTTCAAATCAGCAAGTCTTCTTCCTCCTCTTAAAAACAGCCCACCCAAACACTGGTGGTGCGTCTACCTTATTCTGCAAAGACTGTTTTCAGTATTGCCATACTTTTGAAGTAAGGATATTCATGTGATGTTGTTATGAGATGATCCATTTACAGCTTTCTCCATTGTGACAGTAGCTAGTAGCACTTCCACTGTTAAAAACAACACCTTTATGGACCTAGTCAGGTCAGAAGATAGAAGCTTTAAATGCTACAATAGCAGCAGTCCCCCATGCAGACAGTAAACTGTATTTGAAGTTAGGACAATTTACTCCTCCACTGGTGGATATCTGTGCTTGAAGAATGGCTGTGTACGTGCCCTTGAGAGGGAGGGAGGGAGGGAGGGGGACAGCTCCCAGTCCTATGACCGAAAACTACTGACACAAATCTTGTATCAGTAGCACTGTTTAATTTTTCCAATAAATGCATTTATTCTAGTCTCACAGTCACCAACCAAAAGGGGAAGAGTGCCATCTGCACTCACTAACTGATTACAGAAGGAGACAAAGGCACACAGAACCATGAAGTAGGAATAAAACAGATGAGACTGACAGAAGTGAGATATCAAAGACATCTACTGATTTGCATCACTTTCATCTACTTCTGAAATATCTGTATTAGGTACTTTTTCCCAAACTCTGAATGCAAAGATTAAAAAAATGCATAAGCAACATGAACTGCTTAATTATAGGAACCACCACACTGAATAATTATCTCCTCACATCTTGTTTTTCACAAAGGCCAGGAACTGATGCTTGAGAGTACAAGAAATCCCTTTAACCACTATGCAACTTTAGACATTAATACCTGCAAATTTATTTTAGTTCAGTGCTAACATCCATATTGTAATTGTGTATCATATAAATGTCTATAGAGCCTCACTGTTCAATTATTTTCTTTAATGCACATTTCCATAGTTTATTCACCTAGTCTGTTAAAAAAGTATTCTAATTTTCATTTTATTGATAGTCCCTTGTTTTTGAAGAAAAGATGAGAATGGTTAATTCTCAAGACATCTTACTATCTCAAATTACCACTTTAACTTGTTTGCTTTTTTTAAGGCTCCTAGTGCCTTTGTGTGTGTTGTCTTTAGGTCACTGGCTACGTTTACCAATCTTGCAACAGAAACATTCCTAAAATGGGGTAACTGGGACTGTAAATAATATTTAAAATGACACTATTATGAATTAATGTAACAGCATTATAATACTCCCTGTATTTTTAATCCCAACTGTCATATGCTGAATCTTCTTGTTTGACCACAAGCATACAGATGTTTCATTAAACTGTCTATGACAACACCCAAATCACTTTTGATATTAAAGTTACTTTAAATCCTGGAAGCATTTTACATTTTTCCACTTGTAGGTTATTACTTTACACATAATTTCATTTGCCAGTCTATTTTTCCATTTATCTACTTTGTTTGTGTCTGTCTGTGACCTTTGTCCTCTAGACATGACCTACTTAAACAAGTCTCTTTCACAAACGTTGCTTTGTCATTGCTTCAGGTCACTAATATTGCATCACTTGTTTCAATAATGCTATGAAGAGCATATTGCCAACCATACACTTGAAGAAACATTCTAATTGGCTACAGCAATGATGCAATCAGACACTCTGGAGAAAGGGCATTCAACTTGAAAGGCAAAATTGTAAGTTCTACCCTTTTCTAACAACAATAGTACCAGGAAACTATGGCATCTTCACCAAACCTGCCCATCTAGTCACCAGGGAGCAATGTCAATCTATACTTCAATCTGCAAAACAAATACTGTTTTGAAGCATCACTACTGGTATTCCCAAACACATGCATTATCCTACCAACAGAGAACATGTAGCTTTTATCCTACCCTCCATAGAGTGATTGATTGTTTCTCAAGGCTCTAAGTCCCAGTATGGGATTTTAGCTAACTTGTGAAGCCCCTACCTGCTCACCAAATTTCTCCAGTAGTTCTATGAGATAGTATTGAAGAAGAAAATTGTATATGTAAACAACAGTCAAAAGAAAACAGAAAAGCTGGAGCTACAAATCAGGTTCTTACAAATGCAATTCAATACAGCATTACAGAGACTGATGATTTCAGAAATTCTTAAGAAGAGTTAGACACACAAATAAAACATAAAATCCATTCTCTCCAGTACTCAGAATAAACAGTCAGTTAACCCAACTTAGTTGTCATTTTCTGATATGGAATGTATAACATGCCTTGTGAATGCACATGACATTAGCCTAGTGTGACATTAGCTTAATTATTTTCAGCAAGAATCCTTTCTGACAGAAAATAATACCATCAATATTATGGTAGGGCCAAACATATATTACATGCCTGTGTATTCCAATGGATATTGAACAAAAAGTCACCCAGCACAATTAAGGCTTTTAAGTTTTAAATTTAAAACAAAACATAAACCAGCTTCCTCATGCTATGACTGAAGGTTAGACCTGACCTTCATAGTGCCATAGAGAGATGCTATATAACCTTTCAGTCCCCTTCTCAGTTATAGGCTCCCACACCACACAGAAGCCTCCAGGAACCCCTACTGCTTCAATAAAATGTTGTGTAGGCATAGCATCTCCCTTTGACATTGCAGAATTAGGTCAACAAGAAGTAATCTGTTGATCAGTACATTTAATTTTTAATTTAGTCTATGGACAATATATTAATTGCTTGACTTCTGTCTATTGCACAGAAGTAGAGTTCTTTACCTCCCTCATGTGCTACATGTAGCTGCAAAAAATAGCATTTTAATTAAAGGCATGTCAAATACTTTCACATGAGGTTACTACCATTTTCACAAGGTTTGTTTTAGTTGGGCAGTGGAGGAAAAGAGGGAAGGCAGAGAACAATCTCTTTCCTAAGACTCTGGATATCTGAGAAAAGCTCAGTATATTAATTTGATAAACACATTATTTCTAAAAATATGCAAGAGCACAGAGAAGTGCTTGGAAGCTTCTCTCTCTGCATCATCAAACCAGCAAGATGCTTAAAGCTCAGGTAGCAGAGGTATTCCCACCATAAGATCTAGAAAAAACTCTTTCAATTCCATTAAACACATTAACCATGCTCCCAAAGGAACTTCTTATTACTTATCCAAAGGAACCTTCTACCATTTTACATTTGCCCTCAGAAAAGGTTGTTTCAGTTCTTTCAGTGGCAGTGGCAGCTTATACTGGTTGGGAAATTGACATTAGTTTGCTAAAAATTATAAACAACTGAACTGTCACTATAAACAGAGATGAATAGAGCTATTGAATAAAACCTGTAATATAATAATTCCTTCCAGTGACTTTTCCTGAATAACCATTAATGCACTTGTATACAGTTCTATGAACAAATCCCATTTCAGTGGCAGTTCTGACACTGCAGATATCTTTTCACTGCAATCCTTACAGCTCATGTTCCTTTGCAAAGGAAGGGGCAATAGGCAAAACCTCCAATATAGCAGCTAACATTAAAAATCCCTACTACAGCACATTATTTCATTTCTCACCAATCTCCTACAAGAAAAAAAAGGCACAGCAGGTGGCTAGTAAAATTTGTAGCAAATCTGTAATGAGTCAGATCAAGCAGAGCTGGTAAGCATACAGGAAAATGCTCAGAAATCAGTGTACTAAAGCTTACTTTATTCCCCAGAAACAGAAATCATTACATTAAAGGCTTTCATTGTTTTGGTAAATATGAAAACAGCTTTTTCAAAAGAATCAGAGTATATGCTAATCCTTTCTAGCTGTTTTAAAGAATTTGCATACAAGTGAAGCAATAACAAAACCAAAGGCACTCAGACATTATATTAATTATTTTTCACCTGATCATTTTTTTACTTACTTGAGAATTTTCTCCCATACATCACTGTCATAAAAGGCATGGCTCCAACCCATTTTAACTGTTCCAACGATGACATTCTGCTTAAAAACATCTGATCCTAACTTATGGTACAGTTCTTCACAATCATCCAGAGGGATATGGAACAACCCCAACATAAAAGCTAATATAGCTCCTGAAAAAGAAATATTTTGAAATGTAAAATACAGCCCGGAGTAAGATAACAAAGATGGATTACCAGCTAATGTAGTTCAGAGGTTAGCAGAGTATCTATCTTGAAGCATGAAGACCAACTGACATTTTTATCACTAAATTCCTTTTCAGAGATCACAAACCATGTTTTAAAAGGACATACAAGACATAAACAGTCTACTTTCAAAAACAGAACTATGATTTGAAGCATGACTTGCTATCTTGCAGGCTCTAAATCAGTAGAGAAAAATTCTAGGAAAATTCTGTAAAAATAAGGGAGTTTTGCGTAGTTTGGATTGCACTTTGTTGCAACCATTTATAATTAGTCTCATACATGCTGCCATCTAGTGTGTGCCTAACAAAAATTATGACCTACCCTTGTAGGAACAAAACAGCAGCATTCAGAAAGCACAGCTGCTAAATAGCATTAAAAAGACTGTGGGAAAATACAATTAATACATTACTACAATTCATAGATACATCAAACTGAAAGGGACACATTACATGTCCTCATAGTATCACATGATTAGATTTAAAGGTTAAGTGTAAGGAATAATTAGGAGACATGATTTTTTTACTTTGGAAATAAATGTAATAGGTTTGAATAAAATTAATTTTAAAAGGCACAAATTCTTGAAATAGAGTAAGAATAGAACACACATGCAGAAAGAACTATATGCAAGGAGGTACACATGGCTTTAAAGCAAACCTGACTTCCAAATCTCTCTTGCTCTCACAAACCCCCTTACCATGACAGCTCAGCAGCAGTGGATTGATAGCCTCAATTTCTCAAACCACAGCACACATGCTTAAAGCAACCTGGACTGGCTTGACACAAAGTTTCATCACGAGAAACTTAATCAACTGCCAAATCACCAAATGCCTGTATTCAACAGAGACCTAGCAGCAGAGAAACACCATTTTCCTGAGTCATGCAAATACTCTGCTGCCTTCTTCTCCTGTTAAACTCTCCATCACCAGTTCTACAATATCACATATTCACTGTTCTGGTGAACAGTTTCAAAGTATGCAGGGCCCATTACAGCATCATTGCTGCAATCTTTCTCTGCAAGTGCCTGCACTTAAACCCTGTGACACACAATGAAGCACAGTGAAGCTAACTAGACTGATTCTGCATTCACAGCAAACTGATTATTTCTAAACCTCAAAGGCAAAACAGTTAAATGATATTAAGAAATACAAAAAGCACATCAGAAAAGAGAAGTGCAATCTATCTTATCATTTAATACATTGCTCTTGTAAAGCACAATTCATCCAGCTGCAAACCTCTACTGGCATATGTACTGTCAAAACAAATGGAACGTGCTGACAAGCACACATAACCTCTCCCACCCATGGGCTATCATCTATTACTACCAGCTGGACTGCTGCACACAAAAGTTTGACAGCATAAACAAAATTTAAAAGAATATATTAAGTACCTACTAGCAATTACAACCCTCAAAATTTGGTGAAGAATTAAAAGCAAATTTGTTTTCAGTGAGAGTAGTGGTATCATATTAAGAACACCAGGCCTCTCTATCCAAGATAAAACATCTCTATTACGACTGAAGATACTGGAGAAGTATTTTACAGTGAAACTATCTTTCAAGGAAACAACCACTGATGGCTAAATTAACTACCAAAGGATTTATTTTGAAGACTATTAAAAATATAAAATGGGGAACTATATTGTATATACAAACAAATTCTGTCTAATAGACCTAAATGTTCTCCTCCACTATTTTGAGTCTATGAAGCAAATCTCTGGAACATTTTATCCACTCATGGCGATCTATAATTAACATAATCTCTGAATTGAACTGTATGGACTAGAAGATAATGCAAAAAAATGTGAATGTGGGTTTCTAAAGGAAAGTGAGCTATTGAACTACAGCATACCTCATGTTAGAAATTAGCATTGTGCTGCTACTGCTCTAGCATCTGAAGGAGATGACTGTATTTTTGTTTCCTACTTTCTACGGAGGAGTAACTTATCACTGAGTCACAAGAGTAATTAAGTCTGGGAGGGACCTGCAGGCTAGTCCAACCTCCTGTTTAAACAGGTTCAGTTAGAATAGGTTACTCAGGACTTGTTCAGCTCCATGGATGGAGATTCCACAGCCTGTGTGGCAACTCCTTCCAGTGTCTGACCATCCCTGCAGGAAAAACATGATTCCACACCTAATTATAACATCCCATACTCTGACTTGTCTGTTGGCTTTTCTACTATCACTATGCACTTTCAAGATGATTCTAGTTCCATCTCCTCTATATTCTCCCATTAGTTGAAAGAACAAATAGGCATTCTCTTTTTAAGGATGAATAATCCCAGGTTTTGCACTCTCTCCCTTATGTCATGAGCTCCAATCCCCAGGTCATTTACTTGGCCCTCTGCCAGACTCACCCAGTATGCACAAGAACATACCCAACAGATTAAGGGTCTCTGGCCACAAATGTCTAGTTTAAGGCTCTTCTGTAGACCCTTAATCTCTTGGGTATGTTCTTGTCCATGTAAACCAATGTGGTCAGCTTTCTTTGTTCAAGGGTACACTGAAGATTCATGCCCAACTTGCTCCCAACAACCAAGGTCTTTTTCTGCAAAGCTGGTTTCTAGCCAGTCAGTCAGCTCACCTCAGACAGAGGGATTTGTATTTGGCTTTACTGAACGTTAGGTGGTTCCTGTCAAGCCATTTCTCCAGCCTGTACAGGCCTGTCTGAACAGAAGACACCACTGTACTGACCACTTCCTCTAATTTATATCATCCAAGACCTTGCGACAGGCATGCTCTGTCCTGCTGGGCACATTATTAACAAAGACAGGAAATACTGCTGCCCCAGTATCAGTCCCTGAAGGGTTTTATCTTAGCTGTCTGCAAAAGCCCCATAAATATCCAAGATAACTGTACCTGCGTGCAAAGCGAAGATTTCATATTAACTGAAGCAACAACAAATCAGTTTGAAGCCACAAGTGTACCATGAACCACCCAAAGCTCTTATTCAGAAGAAAAAAGAAAGACTTTAGAAATCACACCTGTATTTTCCCAGCTTACACGCTAAGTCAGAAAGTGCAAAATCTCCATTTATTCTCAGATGTTCTTTTACTTATTGATAGCAAAATTCCAACTTGTGGCTTAATAATTACCTGTGCTTACACCACAGATGTAGTCAAAAAGTTGATGAACCGGCTTTCCAGTTAGTTGTTCTAGTTTCCGTAGAGTCTGAAGTGCAACTAAACCCCTGAAACACAAAAATCCCCTTCACATACAATGGCAGTTTTATCTTATACAGCTCTAAGAGCACCTCTGCTTAGTTATATCTAATTGTAATTGATTAACTACAAGAATAAGAATACTGAGTAATTCAGGGAACTAAAGAGTAGTAGAGAGAACACTAAATATAAATTACATAGGCATACCAAAAATGGTACTCAACAGCTACAGCCACACTGATTTGTAGCAAAGGCTCAGGGATGATCACCTTCTGTGGATGTAGACTCAGGGCAGATTTTAGCTGCATTCACACCACACAGCACTTAAAAGTTTGGTTTTAACAGGGCTATATAATACCCCTTGGGGCATGGTATTTTTCTGTGTGGGGTTTGTTTGGCCTCAGTTCGATGTATCTGAAATAATGGGAGAGATGTATTACAGACCATCAGACTTGTGCTTCTATTGCATGAAACACTACCTGGCATGCAGGTGCTAACTCTGTCAGGATAGAGCAAGGTAACTGCAGCAAAATGAGCACCAAACCAAGCAGCATTCAAGCATAAATGCATACAAAACCCAATACCCATACTTAGTCAAATGCCACAGGATTGTAAATCAAATTGCTTCTTTAGGCACAAATTTATTGAAGAGAAACTGAAATTTTATTTCTAGTTACACTATGAAAAAGGCTACAAGTATATAAACCCCCAGAGGTTTTACCTTGTTCCTCCTCCATCAATGGTGAGGACTCGAATTCCCCAGCCTTTCACAGGGTCTGTATATCCAATTAGTGCTAAAGTTTCTCTAACAGCAGCCTGAAGGCTTTCATCATTAGCCTGTCTCAGCCGCAGTAGGCATGGGATTATTTTTTCCTATTGATAAATACAAAGATATTTCATTCTAACTGTGTGTTTATACCAAAAGAATCCATGCTTAAATTTACTAGTTTGGCATTTAAGTAGAGAAGTAACATATTAGTTAAATTTGCTTAATATGTACCACACTGCTTCAAAACAAGAAATGCCTTCTAAGTACACTAACATCAAAACAAAAATTAAATTTCTTCCTTATACAGAGTACTTTTTAAATGTACACTACCACGGAGATATAGAGCATTATAATCCAAATGGGAGTAGTGAATATACTCTTTAATAAAGTAATTCACATACATTTATGTAGACACCTGACCTGTACCCTGCCCAGATGATTCATCTGGTTGCACTCCATTCCCAAAGGTTGCTTTTCCAGAAATTCTACAATCTATGTCACACATTTGTTACACCTTGTGGGAAATGGCATGAAGTTGACAAATCCTGTGATTTAGCTTGTACAGCTAGAATGGCCTACCACCCACCTCCTGTCCTCTCACTGCAGGAATGGGAACGAGTAGGACTAGATTTCATGAACTTATTTGATGGTCACACTCCGCTCTTGCCATCTCTCTTCCAGGGAAGCATGTAAACAAGCATAGAAAGTACTGTGCATATGCAGATCAACTGTACAGTACATTCCCACCTGGTCAACTGCCACAGAGGACACATGATATGACCTTTATCTACCACTAGAAAAAGCTATACTATCTATCCATGTGACAGTGCTGTATGCTTCTAAATTAAACACTGCAATCTTAAGAGCCTTTAGCTAAACTGCTGAGAGTTTGCATATGAATCAGCAAATCAGTTATAGACACATTGTCATCTTTACAAATAGGAAATATGACTAGTCCACAAAAGAACAGAACAAAGTTTTACAGCATATGTCAATCATCTGTCAAATATTTACTTTTTATCTAAGCATAAAGACTATTTGCACCTTAATTGCAACTCCTCTGCTCTCTGGAAATTCTAGAAGATGATAGGTCAGTTCTTCAACCCTGCTGATACAGACTCTTCGATTAGAGGATCTTCGTAGGGCTTGAACTAAAGCTCGAGTCCTGTTATCAATACTCACTCTTGCAATAATCTAAAAAAAGATAAACAGATAACAGAAAACTACTCTAAGAAGTGTGTAAAATTTTTCAAGTCTAATTCCAAAGTGTTATTTTAAGACTTCCCAGAAGTAAGGAGCAGCATGTTGTACTAGAGATCTGCTACTACAGATTCCAAGCAGGCAATGCTTAAATCATAAACAGACAACGTTTTGATTTTTTGTTTACTAGAAAACTAAAGGTGACTCACAGCAACAATACATCAAATAAATGTGTCAGCACATACTGACACATATAGGGTAACTCTGAAATCATGGTATTTAAACCATAAAGGACTACAAAATAACTAACTACAAAAAAAAGCACACCCAGATCTGTCTACATTTATGGGCTCTCTCTCTGCATATATGTGAACTAAATGTATGTATACATAATACATACACGAGTATGCATATATGCACACTTTATCTATAAACTTACATATACATATCTGTACCTATATAAAAAGTATATATATATTTTTATATATGTATACAGATGTATACATACCTATTTAAGTACACACGTGAATTTGTCAGTTTACATATAGCATGCATATACATACACCAAAATGTATACAATTTTACATATATACTTCTATATGTAAGTACACAGAATGAATCATAGAATAGTTTGGGTTGGAAGGGGCCTTAAAGACCACCTAGTTCCACCCCCTCTGCCACAGGCAGGGACACCACATACATACACAGACACATAAATAGAAGTATGTGTACATATGTATGTATCTAAGTACATATACAGACACACACTTATCCAAGTACATGTGTCTACAAGTCAGCTTACAGACAGGTTTATACACCAGTATGTGCAGTGTGTATATAAACTTGTATAAAACATACATAGAAATAACATATAAACAATCAACAGTAACCAAAGACTTGCCTTTTCTCTCTGAAGAGACAGATGCTTTTCTCTATCTTCTGCAGTCTTAGCCTCTTTTGGTTTGTCCTCTTCATTCTTCTCAGCTACTTCTTGTTCTGGCTGTTTACTCTTTTCTGGTGAAACAACTTTTGTATCAGATCTTAACTTGGGAACCAACCCACCAATATAGCTGTCTACAAAAGCCTGTACACTGTTACTGGGGTATGAAAGAAAGTTTGCAATACTTTTTTTAGTGGAAACTGGAAGAGCAGCACTTGTCTTTTCAGCACCCAGATTCTCTGCTTCAGGAGCTAAAGCAGCTGCTGAATCCACCGTCTTTTCTTCACTTGTTACAGTAGTTTGTGATGAATCAAGCTTATTCGTCTCTTCACTTTTAGAGTCCTGTAATAAAGCATTGCTTTTTTTGTTTTGTTCCATAACAGTATTACTAAAGTAAGAGTTGATATGATCAGCTACGAAATTGTAAGTCTCTCCAAAATTTGTAGAAAGGTAACTTATATGAAAAAGGTGGTTTTTAGTCAACGCTGAATCTTCTGGAGTATCTTGAGAAGTGCCACTTGAACTTAGTAACACAGACTGACAGTTTTCACTTGCATGAGCGGATTTCTTTGCAGCTGGGCCTCTGTTGCAATCCTCCTGAGTTTTGGCATCTGTGACCTGTTTATCATTTTCTAGATTTGCACTGATGTTACCTCCATCTGCACTACTTTTGTTTGCTTTTCCCGAAGTACCCGAGTGCGACTTTAATCGAGCTATCCGTGACACCAGTTCGCTGTGAGTGCCAGACACAGCCTTTGAAACAGACTCTAGAGTATTCCTAATGCGTGACATGCGAATGCTCACCCTGGCAAGTCCTTTGGAAGAAGAAGTTAACAGTTTAGCAACTCTGTAGTATATAAACTCATGGCTGTAAATGTATTTGCTGTACCAAAACGTTCTGCTTCTGGCCCATTTACACCAAGGCTCACTTGTATGAAAAACTCTCAGCTGTGTGGCATGATTTATCCTCCAGCAGACTTTAGGCCTATACAAACACAGGTATTTGTTTCTTTGCTTCCACCAAAGACTTTTCGGGTTAATCACAAAAAACAAATATGTGTCCAAAGATAAATGAACTGTCATTACTTATAAATAATCACACCTGTCCTATGTTGGTTTCTACTTCATTCCAGAAACTATGTTTCAATAAATTCTGTATCGTAGTGTCTGGAAAAGAAAAAAAGAAAACAACAATGCAAACCCCAAGCCAGTAACAATTCAAAACTTGTTTAAAGCAGAGTTGTTTACAGCAGATGCAGTTTATTTATTCTTTCAGTAAGGAGAGATAAACATTCAAACCAAGTAAACTCATGGGGATATCTACTGCTGGTAGCAAGTGTCACCCCAACTTTTTCATTCCAGAATGGTGCTGCTTAAAGGCCAGTTTAAGCCTATCTTGAGCAATATGTGACACTCCTCCAAAGCATTTAGTGACATATAGAAAACTGGTTGTTGGTCTTCCCAATAAAGAGAAATTTGTGCTTCTTCAGCAAATTATCTTGTGCAGAGACCACACTTCAGACGTCAGTATATCACCACCCAACTCTTCACAGGGGAGGAAGGACACTAACTCTCTGCTTAAAGTTCAACTAAATGTGCCCATGGGCCAAGGGCACTAGATAATCCACACTCCGCAAAGAAAAATGCGTCAGGTGGAGCAGAGTTTTACACAGTATACCAGAGCTGTGCTGACACTGCAGGCACAAATCCCTTATTTGCCCAAATGGCAAGCAGAGACTTCACCAGCCCCTGGGGCAAGTGCAGAGGGCACCCAGGCCAACTGCGACGCCAAAGGGGCAGCAGAGGCGACACTGCCGCTGGCAGCAGCATCGTTACTTACAGT
Organism: Acanthisitta chloris; assembly: GCF_000695815.1. Taxonomy (NCBI): domain Eukaryota; kingdom Metazoa; phylum Chordata; class Aves; order Passeriformes; family Acanthisittidae; genus Acanthisitta; species Acanthisitta chloris. The sequence continues at coordinate 275 of NW_008666656.1, read as the reverse complement.
CTCCTCTGCCTG
>NW_008666656.1:0-223 GCF_000695815.1 Acanthisitta chloris | reverse complement strand
GCCGCGCTGCAGGCCGCGGCGGCGGGACGGGCTATATAGGCACAGGAGCGCCTCCCGCCCGGGGAGGGGGCGCGGGCGCTGTTCCTGCCTTGCGCCATTTCGCAGAATCGATGTTCAGAGCGGCCGCGTAAACAAGCAGCGAGTCCCGTCCCAGCTCGGCCCGTCCCGTCCCGCTGTCCCCCGCGCCCCCTCCGCTCCCCCCGGCGGGGCCGCGTCACGGGCT
>NW_008666655.1:0-2067 GCF_000695815.1 Acanthisitta chloris | reverse complement strand
ATGGGATGACATGGGGTGGGTTGGCATGTGTAGGTCACCTCAGTGCAGCCTGGCACAGTCTGTCAGGACTCTCCCAGCTCCCCTTGATCACTCCCAGATCCTCCTGACTCTCTCCTCCTGCCCCCAGGAAAGGACAGCCCCAGGTAAAGCCCACACTGCAGGGGGCACTCCATGGCAACCCCAGCCCACAAAGCTGCCACCAGGACCCTCTAAGACACAGCTACCACTGTACCCAGCAAAGATGAGGAGTCAGAGATGGAGCCACTGGTGTCACCAGGACAGATCAAGGGACACAGGGACCCTCTGCAGCACGAGGACACTGGACAAGCTCAGCAGATGCCCTCACCGAGCCGTGGCTGGATGTTGGGCTGCAGCTGAACAGGGGGGACTCAAGTGCCCTCACCGAGCCGTGGCTGGATGTCGGGGTGCAGCTGAACAGGAGGGACTCACGGAAGGCCCAGAGGAACATGGAGGGTCACAAGGGCAACACAAGGGAGCAAGCAGGCTATTTTCTTCTCTTTTTGGCTCTTTCCTCCCAATATTTTTATCAGTCCTTTCCAATTGTTAAACTCATTTTAGCTCCACCCAGGAGTGGCAGAATTCGCATGTGATGAAGTGACTGTAAGGCTCACTCCCCATCTCCCTGTGCTGCTGGGAGGGGAGGAGGTAGAGCTAGGAAAGAGTTAGAAGTGGGGAAGATGTATATATTGCAGGTCTGGTTTACTACTCATGATCCTCCTGTTAAGGAGAAGTTGGCCCTAAAAAGACATTTAGTGCCAGCTGAGGGATGGGATGGTGACAATGATTTCTGACAACTAATTGTAATAATAATGACCACTCATCCCTGGAAATAATGATTATGTAGGAGCATTTAATGTATATAAACCATGAAGGTTTTGTCCCTGGTTGCACCAGTTTGGTGGAGCGATCCCCCTTGTGCCCTGAATTGAATATACAAATACCTGCTCCTCAGAGATACAAGTCTGGGAGTAGTTCTTTTCCAGCTTTTCTAGACATCAGTTTGGCGAGCGCGGCAGGACATCTCTGCTCAGCTGCAGGATCCACTGGAGTCTGGGACTCCCTTGGCACCCCTCGAGTTCTGGGAGGGACTCCTAACTTCACTGGCTCACTGCAGGAGCAGACAAGGACTGACTACTTGAAAGATAAGGTTTTGTTTGGTTCTGGAACCTATGAAATCTGGTTCCTGTAAGTCGTGGAGAGATGTGTCATGCAGGGCGCAGTACCACAGGTGAAATTCCTGAAGTTGCTATGGGGAGTAGAGTCCCTCCTGTGTTGGGGTTTGAGTCCCCTTTGTGAGTTAAGTCCCACCTGTACCTGTGTTGGGGTTTGAGTCCCTGCTCTGGGTTAAGTCTCACCTGTACCTGTGTTGGGATTTGAGTACCTGTCGTGGGCTCAGTCCCACCTGTATCTCTATTTGGGTTTGTGTCCCCATGGTGGATTATTTCTCACCTGTACCTGTATTGGGATTTGAGTCTCTGTCATGAGTTAAGTCCCTCCTGGACCTGTTTTGGGCTTGGAGTACCCTTTGTGGGCTCAGTCCCACCTGTATCGGTACTGGGGTTTGAGTCCCTGTTCTGGGTTGAGTCCAACCAGTACCTGCATTGGGGTTTGAGTCCCCAGCGTGGGTTAAGTCCCTCCTGGACCTGTTTTGGGGTTTGGGTCCCCTTCATGGGTTAAGCCTCACCTGTATCTGTATTGGGATTTGAGTTCCCTTCGTGACTTAAGTGCCTCCTGTATCTGTATTGGGGTTTGAGTGTGGAGTAAACCCTATTGGAAATGTAAGGGGAAAAGGGATGAAAGTAGCCGGGCTGTTGTGAGGGGCAGGACCCAGGGAAGGTCACAGCCTGACCTGGGCACGGGGGTCGTTCTCTGTGCCCCACAAGTGGCATCTGGGGCTCTCAGGAGCCCACACAGAGCTGTGCCCCGGCGCAGCATGGACAGAGCACAGGTGGCCTGACCCCAGGGACGTCACCTCAGAGCCACTCGCCATTGGACTTGCTGTAGATACCATTGGAGTGAAGATGGATGTGGGTCCTGTGCCTTTGG
>NW_008666654.1:25448-49830 GCF_000695815.1 Acanthisitta chloris | reverse complement strand
TGCCCTCGGGTTACTGCCCGCTTGGCTGCTGAGGCTTCGCGTGCACGGAGAGAGCGGCAAGGTGATGGTACAGGTGTGCGCTGTAGTACAGGTGTGCATCGTGCCCTGTGGTACAGCTGTGCGCTCACACACGGCCCATGTGCAGGTGTGCGTTCATATACAGACTGTAAGGCAGATGTGTACACACACAGACTAATACAGGCGTGTCCTCACACGGTGATACAGGTGTGCGCTGGTATACAGACTGTAATACAGGTGTGAACTCAGACACAGACTGTAATACAGGTGTGCACTCACACACAGACTGATACAGGTGTGCACTGGTATACAGACTATAGTACAGGTGTGAACTCAGACACAGACTAATACAGGTGTGAACTCAGATACAGACTGTAATACAGGTGTGCACTGGTATACAGACTGTAATACAGGTGTGCACTCACACACAGACTATATGCAGGTCTGCATTCATATACAGACTATAATACAGGAGTGAACTCCTGTACACACTATAATACAGGTGTACATTCCCACACAGACTCTGTTACAGGTGAACATTCCTACACAGACTATGATACAGGTGTACAGTTTTACACAGACTGCAGTACAGGTGTGCACTCACACAGACTGTGATACAGGTGTGCAGTTGTTCACAGACTGTAATACACGTGGTGCACTCACACACAGACTGGGACAGGTTTACACTGGTGTACAGACTGGCTGGAGCTGGAGGTGAGTGGGTGCTCCCTGACCATAGCCAGGTGTGGTCAGTGGTCAGCATCTCTGGCCGTTCAGGTGTGACAGGCTGGCTGCAGCCTTTCCTAGCTCTCTGCAGCACCACGTTCAGGGACTGTCTGCCCTGCGTGGCTGAAGTTTGTGGCGTGGCCATGCAGGTGGCAACAGCAGTTCTCTGGAATTGCTGCAGACAGCTCGAATTTATTACTCAGACATGATTGCTGTCATCACTGGTGGGAGTTTTGCCCAAGGCTTCCCTTATGCTTTCTGTTCTCTCACAATTGGCCTGATCCTGCTGCCTTTCCTTTGTGCTTTTGAAGAGGATCAGGTGTTCCTCTTGGCACGGGATGGAGAGATCAGCTCTCAGGTGCTCCATGGTCCAGTTTGGCTTCCAGGGGAATGGCGTGGCTATAACTGGGGCAGGAGCTGGCTCATAACTCATTAGCTCCTAATGCACAGCTCAGTCAACACTCCAGACACTCACCTTTTATGCTGGGAAGCATCTCCCAGGAGCCCTGGCTGGGTCTGCCCCGTGAGCAGAGCATTACGAACCACTGCTCTTAGATTCAGGAATAATATCCACAGATGTTGCTGTGGATTATGGGGAGGGAACAGTGACTCATTTGGAGTTTAATTCTTCCCCTCCCCCATGAACTCATGTATCTGAGGCCAAATCTGTCTTTGCTTATACCCCTCTGAGGCCAGAGGGGAGGAAGTTGGTATAAAACAAGCTGGAATGTGGAGACTGGAGGAGAAGCTCTTTGCTTTCCTGGTGCTGGTGTGAGAGAGCAAGGACTGACACCCCACATCCTTATGCAAGATGGAGCTACTTCACTTGGTCAGGGGAGGTGCACAGGTGTGTTTCTGGGAGGAGATACTTGCTCCCAGCAAAGAGGTAGGAGGGAGTGGGCAGGCTGGGAAGGTGATGTTTATGTGTCTGCAGGGAGTGCCCACACCACCTGCATTCAGCCCTGTTGGCAGTCACTTCACATCAAAACTTCCAGTATTGAGTAGCTTCTCACCAGGTCTTAGTGTTGATGGGTGAGGGAGAACACGAGCACCAAGTTCTTCCGAAGAAGAGCTGTGAACTTTGGTGGTTATTCTCTTCTGGCTGCCCCAGGTGCTGTCTGTGCTGGGGAAGGGTTGAGCTGCAGGTGAGTAGTTGTGCTGCAGTCCTGACACAGAATCCCAGAATCAATCAGATTGGAAAAGACCTCTGAGGTCATCAAGTCCAACCTATGACCTAACACCACCATGTCACCTAGTCCATGGCACTGAGTGCCACGTCCAGTCTGTCCTTGAACACCTGCAGGGCTGGTGACTCCACCTGGGCAGCACATTCCAGTTAGGTGCAGTAGCCACGAGGTTAGAGCAGTCTGGGTTTGCTGTTGGTTTTCTTTAACAGGTGTCTTATATCCTGTCCAGTTTGGGGCTTCTACATGTTTTAGACCTGCTGTGTTAAGCTAAAGTTTAAGGAATTGAGTTTTAAGAACTTGAGCCTTGCCCAGCCAGTTTTATGATTGTGCAGTTTCAGTGGATTTGATGCTGCTCCTCGTTTGCATCAGTTTGGTGAAGAGAACCAGCTGCCCTTGTGTTTATGTGTTTCCCAAAATGCTCCTTTGGTGTGAGCTGGAAAAGGGAAGGTTCAAGCCGAGATGACTTTCCTGGGGCCTGTGGTAACCTCGGGAGGCTGGTGCAGGAAGCAAGGTGCGTGTGTGGCTTTGAATGAAGTGGTTCTCTTCAGAAGTCACACTGCATTTCTCATCAGTTTTTCCCTCCCATCTGCTTGGATCTGTAACACCTTTTTTTCTGGAGGTGCAGCTTTGATCTTTAAAGTGAAGAGTCGGAGTGAGAGCCACGGAGAGGAGAGATGAGCTGCTGAGCACCCTTGCCGAGGCCGGATCCAGGATGAGCTCAGCACTAGCAGCTCCCCACTCTGGGGAGAGGACTCAGGCTGAGCAGTGTTCAGCTCAGGCTGAGGCTGTGCCCTGGCTTTGATCCTGACTCTCATCCCCTCTCCAGCTGGTGCCACAGCCCTCTGCCTGCCCAGGGAACTCCTCGCTGCGCTAAGGGGCAATGCTCACCAGTCAGAGCTCTTCCCTCACACCTCCCTGGCTGGAGGGAGGCTGCTGTGATAGGCCTCAGAGTGCAGGAGGGATCACAGGAGGATCCAGCACCTAATGAGCAGAGCCAGCACGGAGCTGCTGCTGCACATTCCCACTTGATCTTGCAGGTGTCACACAACCCAGTGCTGCCTTCGGGTCTGCCCTGCCCTTCCTCCTCCCTCATTGACTCCTGTGAGTGAGGAAAGGGCTTTGCTTTGCTTTCCAGGGCTGTGGCTCTGCGTTTGGATCCTGTTTCAGTGAGTTACCTCAGGCCAAGCTGGTGCCTGTGAGCCCCAGTGGCTGTCCTGGCTGGGAGCCTGCCTGGCGTGGCTGCAGGACAGCTGTTCCTGCAGGCTCAGTGCTGCAGGGAGGTGTGTTCAGACCATGCTGACGTGAGATGCTGAACACAGCACACCTGTGTTTCAGCTCTGTTAAGTCTCTCCTGCGGTACCAGGTTGATACATTTTAACTGTGTCTTTGTACCAAGAAAGAAGGGGTGTTTTTTTTTCTTCTCTGATACTTAAAACCTATAAGGAGACTTTATTATCTTCTCCCAGTTAGGGGTTACTTTGTTAACATGGTTCAATTACACACTGGCCTGGCCTGGACAAAGCTTTACTCTGTGTCAAATTGATGCTAACTCTTTACTTTTTCCATGAATCCTTACATGCTATGGGCTAGCAAAGGCCCTTTGGGAACCTGTCCTTTTCTTCCACATAGAAAAGCTTCATATAATATCAGAGTGGGTAAATATGACTTGTGAAGCTTTAAGAAAGCCTTAGAAGTGCCTTTCAGTTGTGTTAAGCTGGTGCAACTGAGGCAACGTGACTGGAGAGAGCGTCTGAAGAACGTTTTGTCAGTGCAGGCAGAATCAAAGCCCTGGTTTATAGTTTAAAAAAACTCTTCCAATATAATTATGCTGGCTGGAGAGGATGGGTTTTCATTTTTCCTTGCTGAAATAGTAATAAAAGTCCTTGCTGTGGATGGAGCTTTATTAGTTTAGAGGTGATTTTAGACCGAGGTAGCTTATTTTTTTGCTTTCCAAAGCAAAGCCTTGGTTACATTTGAGAAGTTTTGCCAACTTAGTCCTCTGTCCACGAACACAAAGAAATTGCTCTCTCTCCACCACTGCCGTGTCAGCAGAAATCCTGGTAGAGATGCAATTACCAGCAAAAACCACCACCACAACAAGGAAAACAAACAGCTCCTCCAGTGGAGCTGTGCTGGCACACAGAGCTGGACGAACACTCACCTTGGAGCAGCTGTGCCAGGGGATGAGTATCCCTGAGCAAGTCTCCCAGTTCCAAATGTGCATGAGAGCAGCTGATATCGGAATAATCAGGGCCTGAGATTGCTGTATTGCCACTGATCTGAAATGCCAGTGCAGGCCTTGCTTTTGTCAGCTTGCCTGGCAGTTTGTGATCTGTCTCGGCCCCTCCTGGAGCTGGAGCATCTCTGCATCTCAGAAGTGTGTGGCAGCAGGCTATATTCCTCTGGCTTTTCCCTAGCTCAGTGCTTGGAGCAGAGCTCAGCTGGTACCTGTGGTTTGGTCACTGCATCCCAGAACAGGAGAAGCAGAAAGGGAGTTGTGATTTGGGACTGTGTTGTGAAAGGGAATGCGAGAGGTTTGCCGAGTCTGAGTGCTTCGAGCCACATTTTTCCTGGAGAGTTCCCTCTTCTTGACTCTTATGGAAGCCAAAGGTCACCACTGTAAGGCTCACCTAGCTGTCTGTGGATCAGGGAACAGTCCTGTGAGTCCATCTGCTCTAGGTGTGTGGACAGGGATGTCCTGTTGGTGACAGCTGGTGACTGGTTGAAGTGGCAAAGTAAATCCAACCGGGAGTGGAAGGGTTTTCTGTGGCCCTGCTGGCTGAGCTTGGCTGTCAGGCTCTGGGAAGTGCATAAATCCAGAATAAACTGTGCATATAAAAGCCCTTGGTGCTGGTATTGCTGTGTCTAAAATAGAAAGGCTTTCCTGCTTTTAATTAAAACTTTCTAGCATAGGCAAAGTATCAAGGACATGCAGTGTATCCTCTTTTCAAGTAGGAAGTGTTCTTCCAAGAGGATTCCTGTTTCCTTAATATGATCCCCACCATTGTCTTGCTGCCTGCTTCCATCCCAGCTCCTTGTGCCTGGGTTTTCCTTTGAGATAGTTTAGCTCCACAGTCACTGTTCAAACCTGCTACCTGACACAGTGCAGACAGCTCCTGAGCCAGGTGAGCACACATGGCACAGGGCTGAGCTGCCTGTGTGTACCAGGGACTGGCTTGGGGGTGGAGGTGGGCTATGAAATATTCAATCCTTCCTTTTCAGTGCCTCTTTCTCCAGGGAGATCTCTCGGAGGCAGTGGTGAGCAGTGTCAGTTTAGGACAGGGAGACAGTGAGTGGTAGAGCAGAAAATTCAGGTCCAGTTCTGTTTGCATACGGCTGATCGTCTTGCAGAGCCAGCACACAGAGAGGGAGGAAATCTGCAGGTGGTGCAGGTGGGGAGGAAGTAAATACAGAGCAAGATAACCAGGCTGACATGGATAAGCTCAAAATAAAACCAGGTAAGTGACTTAGCCCGTTTGTCACAGTGAACTGTCAAATTATGCGAATGGGGATAAAAATAATGGCAGTGATTATATCTCCTTGGATCAGCCAGGCCAGTGCCTGACCCAGGAGGTGGTTCTGAGCTTGGTACAGCATTCACAGCCAGCAGCAGAGAACTGGGGAGCTGGGCTGGGTGCAGGTCAGTGATGCTCACGGAGGATGCCCCAGGCCTGTTCCCTGTGCTGTGGGGCACAGGGGTGAGGCAGACCAGGGGCCTTGGGATGCTGCAGCCAAACAAACCTGTTTGTGCTGGTCTTGCTGCTGAAAGGAAGAGGAATGTGGTTGGTGCTTATTGCTTCTGAGAATGGAGGGCAGCCAGGATGAATCTGATGGCCTGAGCTATCTGTAGAGCTGAGGGGAGCATGGCATGAGAGCAGCTCTGTGGACAGGGACTGCAGTCCAGGTGTCCAGACTGCAGCAGGCTGTGCTTGGGCCTTGGCTCTGTTAGGTCTATGCATTGCTCAGGATGCTACTCCAGATTTTTTCATTGCTTTAGAACTCAAGAGCAGATGTGGACAGAAGTGTTTGAGCATGTTGACATGCAAAAGGGAACTCTGTCTCCCCAGGACCCTTGGCCATGACCTGCTAGTGCATTTGTGTATAACCCTGAGCCAATGAAATACGTCTTTTCCCTCCTTCATTTCATTTTTAAGCATGAGCTCCTAGTTCCTTGAGAATCTGAGCCATCATCTTCCTCTCCAGTCACACATTTCTAGTCCTTGCAGTTTCAGAGGAAGTTTTAATAGGTAATTTCTCCCAAAGGCTCAAAGCCAGAAGGCAAATTACCCAAACGTTTTATCCAGCTTCCTTGGGAATTGGGGATGTTTCATACTGCTGACCCAGAGCATTCAGAAGCTCTGCTTCTCTCAAAAACCAGAATATTGTTTCAAGAAGTGGGAAATTAAACATGCACATGGTAGGAGACTTAGAAAGGATTAATGGGTTTCAAAATTACATGCTTCATCCAGCTGTTGATTTGGGAATTGAAAGCGTGCCTGTTGCAGGATTGGCAGGGAGGTACAGAAATGTGGTGTTCAGTGGTGCCTAGTGAATGCAAATGCCCCAAGCCTGTGACTCCAGAGCCATGCCTGACCTCCAGGCTGACTCCAGGTTTGATGCTGCATTACCTCAGCCCAGGTGGGGGCAGCTGGATGGAAAAGCTGTATATTTTTTACCGATTCTTCCCTGTAGTTTCGTTTATCCTCTCTTGATTATTTCAGTTCCTGAGGTGTCACCCCTGGCATGTTTATATGCTGCCCTTGACTGAAGTTCATTCCCTGCATGTGAGTTTTGCTTTAGGCATGTGGAGGAGACTCATGGAAGTTGCTGGAGGCTCCTGTTGGCTCCACATGCCCTGCCAGCTGAGGTGAAGATTTGGAGCCTGGAGGTCATCAGGACCTGCTCTAAACAGGAGTCACTTTCATTCTTGGGACCTGAGAAATCATCTTAGTTTTTTGGTGCATTTCTTATGTCCAGGGAGATTGGCAGCAAATTTACACCCTGTCAAGTGTGGGTTTGTCAGTGTAAATAAGAGGATATTTGTGTTTGGGAGCTGAAAGCATTGACAATGGGCTGTGAGCTGGTTTGTATGGTTCCATCTAGGATCCTGTTGGCCTGCAAGTTTGCACAGAAACCTCCAGATTATGAGAGCATGAAGCATGAGTCTAAATATTTGATTAATTGAGGAGCATTATTAATATTTGATAGATTAAATCAACACCCAGAAGGCTCTGCAGAAAGTACCACTGCTGAACTGGTGAGCAAGAAGTTAGGTGCTTTTAATTGCAAATTTGTTTGTAATAGCTTTTATCAACTCTGTGTTTTAAATGTTAAGGATCTATGAATTCCATCCCTCAGAAATCCTTTTGTTCTCTGGGTTAGGAAGGGGTTTTTTTAGTGCTGCTAGGATGGTTTCAAAGTGGTGCTTTAATACCTTCTTAATATGCAGAGGTGTCCTGTAGGGCCTGGAGGTGACATCTGGCATATGTAATCTTTTTTTGCCACACTTTGAGGAGAAACTATGACTGTTCCTTTAAAGATGGCCCTTGGAAGAGATGGAATATTTGCTTTTGCTGTAGTGCCAGATCCTGTAGCTCTCGGAGTGTGTGTGGAGAGGAGAGGTGAAGAGCCATGCTGTCTTTTAATCAGCATCCCCCTGCACCAGGGAGATGCCACCAGTGAGCAAACAAACTGCTACCGAGCACATTTGCTGATGGTTTGTCTGCTTTGGCTTTTGGGAATTTACAGCAGGGAGAGGTGAGCACAGTGTTGGAAAAGGCCAGCGAGGGGGGATCACATTCTCTCTTGGTTATCTCCAGCCTCTTTTCCAGTCGCTGCAAGTTGTATTTCTCATGGTTTTTTAAGATTCAGACCAGGTTTCTGCCTCACACAGTGTGCTCTGTGCCTAACTCCCACTTTCTGGGGGTTTTCTTTGTCTGTGAGTCATCCTCCTTCTCTGTATTGAGTACCCTTTGTGCTGGTGATCTGGTTGTGTCCTTGGGTTTCTAGGGGTTAAGCACCTTTTCTCATGCAGCTCTAGGCTGATAATAGCACATTGGTCTTAATTACAGCGTTTATTAAAACCAGATTGTTTCGATACCTTCTCAAACCTCTAGACTATCCTCACAGAGGCTGTTTTATAGGCATCATTTATCTGCCCCTGTGTGACAGCAGACCCAAATCTTTCCTCCCGCTGCAGATGTTGGTGCTCTGTGCGGTGAGAATGTGCATGTTACGTGGCTGTAGCTGCTGTCTGGCCTGGAGTTGTGGTTCATTGTGCATCAGCAATGCCACAGGACACAGATCCTCCCCATCCCCAGCCGGTGTGGGCCGAAGCTCTGACCCTGGGTGTGGAGGACAAGGGCAGGAGGCGACGAGGAACGAGGGCGATTGTCAGGTCTGAGGCTTGGCTGGTGCTAGGAAGTTGTACCAGCCAACTTGCCTTTCTTCAGCAGGCCTTTGTTTGCAGCCACGCTTCTGATGAAAGGCAGGAACAGCAGCTCCTCCATTGGCTGCGGGAAAACACCTCCCCGTGCAGCACCCGTGGGGATGTGCTCCAGTGGCACAGCTGCCTGGGCAGCTGCGAGCCCTGGGCGAGCTCTCCTGGGCTGCCAAAACAGCCTCCTGCAACCGGGAGACACAGCTGGGAGAGAGGATTTCCATTGTCCAGGAGAGAGGATTTCCATTGTCTGCTTGGGACGTGCTTCGGCGTGCTCGTCTGAGCACCAGAGCCTCTGCTCAGTGGTGTGGGCAGGCCCAAGGAGATGGCTTGGATATTCCCAGGGATCTGCCAGGGGTAGGGAGGTGGATACTGTTCCCCACAACGTGCTTGTGATGAATATTCCCGGGGATCTCCCCGGAGCAGGGAGGTTTGGTACTGTTCCTTCCAATGTGCTTACGATGGATATTCCCAGGGATCTGCTGGGAGTAGGGAGGTTTGGTGCTGCTCCCCCCAACATGCTTGTGACAGATATTCCCAGGATTCTTCCAGGAGCAGGGAGTTTTAATGCTGCTCCCCCCAACGTGCTTGTGACAGATATTCCCAGGGATCTCCCAAAAATAGGGAGGGTTAATACTGTTCCCCACAATGTGCTTGTGACAGATATTCCCAGGATTCTTCCAGGAGCAGGGAGGCTTGATACTGTTCCCCACAACGTGCTTGTGGTGGATATTCCCAGGGATCTCCCAGGAGCAGGGAGGTTTGATAGTGTTCCCCACAATGTGCTTGTGACAGATATTCCCAGGGATCTCCCAAAAATAGGGAGGGTTAATACTGTTCCCCACAATGTGCTTGTGATAGATATTCCCAGGATTCTCCCAGGAGTAGGATACTGTTCCCCCCAACATCCTTGTCCCACAGCAGCTCGAAGCCTGTGCAGCTCTGTGGGCAGAGCCATAGAATCTGCAGACGTGGCCAAAGAGCAGGAGGCCTCGTGTCTGTGTGTATTTATACACTGGATGCCCAGGGATATTCGAAATTCTTCTTTAAATGACCAAAACTCTCCAAGTGGAAGTTGGTGTGGAGCTGCCAAGAGCAACTCCTGATGCAACAGTGTCTGCTTTTAAAGAGAGATGTAAATGGTTGGTGCGTGAGTCCCTGGTGAGTCAGACCTCTCCCTGCCCTGGGATGGTGATGCTGATGCAGTTGCTGATCGCTGCCAAAGCAAGCAGTGCACACGAGGAGATTAGACAACAGCCCTTTTCTCCCCCGCTGGGTGCTCATTAACATTTTCTTGCTGATGTATTATTAATTAAGCTAATTTTTATTGCCCTGTAAGTATGGATGGTGCTTTGCAAGCACAGAACATAACCTGCTCGTGTCCCAGAGTTTCTGAAGTGTGTGTTGTGCCATGTGCTAAATGAGAGCGTTGGGAAAACCGAGTGTGTGGTGGAGTGTTGAAGATAGGTAAATCTCTGGGGTTTGTGTTCTTTTTTCCTCTCTTCCTTAGCAGCTGCCTGGGGCTGGGGAATGTGGGGCTGTGTGAGCAGAGGGCTAAGGACATGCCCTGTATGCAGAATCAGTGCAGACAGATAATAGGACTTAAGTGCAAGGAGAGTTTGCAGCATAGACCCTCCATAAGACAGAATTACACAGGCTGGAATATTATATTAAAAGGAGTTTTGGGATCTGATCCAAACCCACAGAAGTCAGGGAGGGATTTGCCATCAACTCCAGTCTCCTTGCAGTGTGCCCAGGCAAGGGGCAGTCACCAGCTTAAACAAAAGACATTAAACAAGTGTCCCACAAGGCTAGTTGGCACAGTCTGAGACTTAGAATTTGTCCCTGCTGAAAAGCTGCTGTTCCTAGTGTTGTTAAATGAATTGGCATTCTGCTAATTGGTCTGGCCTGGCCGTTGAGGTGCTTTGTGTCCTGCAGGTGCAGTGTCCTTGCTGTCACCTGTGCCCTCAAGGTGTGACTGTGCAGCTGGTGCCAGTGTGGCTGCAGGGAAGGGTGTGCTGCCATCTCTGAGTGTGCTGTTTCAGGTCAGTTTGGGCCCTGTGCTTTGGGAGTCCCTTGAGTCTGCTGAGATCAGGTGTGTGAATCTGCATGGCTGCTTTCCTGTGAGATCTGCAGCACAGCCTCTTCATCCCAACACATCCCTCAGCCCTTTCAGTGCTGGTGCTTTCCCACTGCTGAATTGGCCTGGCTGGGTTCTGCAGCCTGTGCTGCTCTCAGCCTTTGTCCCTGGGGCAGGTTGGTTGATGTGATGCTTTTCCCATCTCTAAAAGAGAGGTAGTATTTTTCCAAAGTTCTAAGGCCTGACTGGGTGTTGGAAGCCTTTAACTAGAAGTGTTGAAGAAATGCCAGATGTTAATTTTTGAATGTACAGATTATCCTCCCTGGGGAAGAGGTGGTGAGTTACATAATGTTCACTGTTTTGTATGCTCTGGTTTCTGGCTTTAGTCCTTGAGACCATGGCTAGACCTGATGGAGAGAATGTAAAACCTCTTCTAGAGGCTCTTTTGTAACACGTGAACAATTTGTCATCAAAGCCAGTGTGACTCTGAATGTCCAGCACCTCTTCTTTGGACTTGTTATAGCAGCCTTGGATTTCACCTTGAAAATGGGATCTGTGATCTTTCATATGTTCTTATTCCATCCTTAAATTAGCCTAATGCATCCTGTTCCAGCCGGTGCAGTTATTAACAAACCTGTGCAATTATGGCATCTATTGTACAGACACTCTGTGCTCCTTGCTAGGAAAAATCCACTTTTAATAAACAAATACACTTCGACAACCTGTCAAGGACTTTTCTAATGCGAAACTGAGAGCGTCACCTTAGTGACCTTTCTTTCTTGTTTTGTTGGGGGTTTTAATGTGTTTTTGCAAGAGCACAGCAGTTGGGGCTGTTGGTTCAGGCCTGGTTTCACAGAGTAGGGAAGTGTAGGAAAGCAGACAGAGGATGACAAGGGTTGGAGCTCCCCATCAGCATCTCCTGCCCTTGCAGAAGCCCTGGGCAAAGCTCTGCACTCTTGGTTGATTCAGCTGTTTGGGCTTTTTGGTTTGTTTTTTTTTGAATGAGAAAAGCTTTTAGTGTTTTGCCACGAATTCTCAGTGCTTTCTTTTGTTCCATGCCTGACAAATCCATGTGGTTGCAGTCCCTTGCTCAGCCTGGGTAGGATCCACTCAATCATGGGCTGCCATCAGGAGTTCAAGGCATATCTTAAATCCTGCTTAAACCAGCACATGCACTTTGTTTGGCACTGGGCACAAAAGTGGGAAGGAGTGTGTTATATTCAGTACTAGAAGTTAAATTGCATGGAAGGAAAATCAGCCAGGGTTTTTTTTTTTCACTGCATTGTTAGAGCTCTCTGAAGGTTTGGCCAGTGTAGGCCATGAATTGTGTTAACTGTACATATCCCTGTGTGTCACATCACCCGAGGGGTAAAGGCAGGAGGAAAGGGTTTCCTGCCTCTGCCAGACATTGCCTGTTCCTTGGCTTTTCATCCAGATGTGTCTCAACAGATTGTTCTTCCACTCTTGTCTGGGGACTGATACTCACAGGCAAATGAATTCCCAAGGATACAGTCATTTCTTCATTTCCTTCTACGGGAATACTTGAATCAGAGTTATTGTTAATCTCCATAGGAATTCAGGGGCTGTTTTCTCAAGTTTGGTTTCAGAGATAATCTCCCCAGAGCCACTGCCATTATCTGGGTGCTGTGTCTCCTCCCTTTCCCTCCCCAGCTGCACTGTGGCACTGAGCACATCTGTCTCTCCTGACAGGATGGGGCTGTATCACGTCCTGCCTCCTGGGCTGGGCAGCATCTGGGAGGAGCAGTTAACATTTCTATCTCCTCTGCTGGATCCTAGGAGGTGCTGATGTTGACAGCAGAAGCTTCTCCAGGGATGTGGTGCCCAAAAGCAGATGAAGAACCCTTTGCTGCCCGAGCAGCCCTCAGGAGTGTGCCAAGGGTTGTTTGTGTGAACACAGCTAGATGGGGAAGGAGCCCATGGCACAGGGCAGCCCCAAAGCAGGCAGAAGAGGAGCACAGCTGTGCTGCTGAGTGCTCTGCTCTGTAATTACCTAACACAGCCAGACAGGTGGGGTTTGATCTTGCAAACATTAACACATCAGAGTAATAATTACTAATCTGCCAATGCATTCAGTGTTACTGAGCTGTTCATCGGTGGCACAACGGTTGGGTACAGAGCTCTGTGTCCAAGCCCTGGATGTGTGGGTAGGCATGAGCCATGCCTCCATCTAGGAATGCTGCTAGGAAGGCTGTGTGGGTGTCTTGTATGGCTTGAGCATGGGTAGGTGCAGTTTTGCTGGCAAAATAAGCCTCCTGAGTGAAGTGAGCTGCTTCCATGACCTAAAGACCCCTTGGGTCAGGGCTCCTGCAGACATGGGTCCCTCCCAGCCCTCCTCAGCAGAGCAGGAAAGCTGAGGAGCAGATTATGGTGGCATTTTTAGCAGCAGTTGCAGGTTTTCATCCATGAGGCACTGGATTTGTAGAAATAACCATTGCCAGGATGATCATGGCAGTTCCTTTGCATGTTGAAAGCAATGATGGTGAACTAAGGTACACAGTCTTAGTTCTGTAATGATGATATACAGACTGAACCTCTTTGTGTGAAGACACCACTGTCTAAAGCAACATGTTTAGGCTGGTGTTCTGCACATCACACAGGTTTGGGGACCAAAGTCATGTTGGTAGGAGAGCATTTGTGTTGGTATAACTTTGAATTGCCTCAACAGAACTATCATGTATAAAGCTGCCTCTAGCAGGGATAGCTAAAAAGGTGCAAAAATTGTGGCTAGAACTGTCTTCAGGTCCTTGAGTTAATATTCCTTTATTTTTACATTATACAATTTCAGTGTCATTCCATGTGTTTGTAGTTTCTGTATTTCTCTGTGGATTTGGGTTTTATTAATGAGTCAAATGGGGAATAAGCTATTTGGGAATTGAAAAGCTGGAACATAGATGCCAGTGGAGGTGAGGCTGGGACATTTCCCACTGCTCACTTACATGCCATAGGGAAGGTAAGTTGTTCAGCAAAAGAAGGCTCAGAGTGTGACTCTCCCAGAGCTGTGAGCAGGCACATGAGGAGGATCTGAGCATTGATGCCTGGCTGGTTTGGAAGGTCAGTCACATGCTGTCAGGGCCCTTGGATCAAGTTGCAGCAAATCCCTTCAGTTTTCCTGAGGTCTGGAATCTCACTGTGCATTCCAGCAGAGTGCCGGGCTTGGCCATCTGCTCCCAGAGCCAGGTAACCCCTCGTCCCAGAGCTGTGAGCAGGCACATGAGGAGGATCTGAGCATTGATGCCTGGCTGGTTTGGAAGGTCAGTCACATGCTGTCAGGGCCCTTGGATCAAGTTGCAGCAAATCCCTTCAGTTTTCCTGAGGTCTGGAATCTCACTGTGCATTCCAGCAGAGTGCCGGGCTTGGCCATCTGCTCCCAGAGCCAGGTAACCCCTCGGATCCTCATCACTGTGCATTCCAGCAGAGTGCCGGGATTGGCCAGCTGCTCCCAGAGCCAGGTAACCCCTCATGCTGGATCCTCAGCAGTCCAGGTGGCTTCTCTACCTTTGAATCTTAATCCAGAGAGTGGATAAATACTGTTCATCCTCTTGACTGCTTGGTCTGTAACCTACACAGGTGGTTACTGAAGCCAAGCTTTGGGCCTTACTTCCCTGAGGCTGCTCCTGCCTTTGCTAGCCATCTACTCGTTTTCACAAGCCACCCTGAGAATTTTTGTCTTTGAAGCTTCACTAAAGCATTTGCTTAAGCTTTGAAAAAAAATAATTACTATTTTTGCTTCTGTACTTCAAGCCAGACACCTCCAGGACTTCCCCTCTGATAGTGCTGAGTGGTTTGTAATCCCATGGCAGTGAGGTGTAAATGTCTGTGCAGCAAACATGACTCCTGAAAGGGCTCACTTTTCTCTCAGAGCCTTCTGGAAGTTGTTGGTAGACCCAAGGTTGGTGTAGGTGATAGGAAGACCAAGCACAGAGGGACAGTTTTTGTTAAATGAAAAAGAATCCCTGTAAACACTGGAGTTTTTTCATCTTGAGAGGCAAATCAGAGTTAGTCAGATCCTTGTGACCAGTGTGTGGCAAAAGGAATCCATGTGTGTGCAAAGTATGAGGATCTTCAGAGCTGTTCCAGAGTTCTCCAGGATCAGGGCTAGTGCTTCCAACAGCAGTGGACACAAAGCTCCACAGGCTGATTTGGACAGTGGGTTGCAATCACACAGCAGTTTGCTGCTCGCTGTCCTCCCCTGCCCAGCTCAGTGGGTGACACTCACAGTTAGGGCACTGTGCACACATCTGTGGTGCAGTGTCTCCTGGCTGGAGGTGCTGGAAGGGACAAAGGAAGTCCCTGAATCACTCTGCTTTGAGGATTATTTTCTAAAGCATCTATATTCCTTGTGACCACAAGAGCCACTGACAAGGCCTGAAAGGTGCAGTGGGATCCCATGGAAGGTCTGATTGTGTCTGCCCAGCCCAGTGAACTTCTGGAATTTTACCTAAATTGGATTTGTCCAGTGAGAGGAACTCTGACCACATCTCCTGCTGCAAAGGCAACCTGCTAGACATGCAAGGAGGGATTTACTGTGCCCTTACAGCAAAGTCTGTCCCTAATTCCTGCCTCTCTGCACCAAAGGCAGCTGTGAGTGGCCTGTTCGTGCTGGGCAGGAAAGAATGGGTCATGGAGAGGAGCAAAGCCCTGGTCACTCCCAGGGCTCGTGATAAGGAGCAGACATGGGCCTGAGCTGCTGTAATTTCTTACTGAGATGATCTACTTGCTAAATTATCACTCTGCCCACCGAAAGGATTGGAGATGGCAGTTCCCTGCTCTAAGGGAGGTCTCTTGGTCCCACTTTACATTCTTGCTGTCTCCTTGATCACATCCTCGGTGGGGCCATGGAGTCCTTTTGTTCTCTGCTCTAGTTTCTCTAGTTTTGTTGCTCTAGCAACACTTTGAGCCCCAAAGCAGCAGGATCCTGGTGCTGACACAATGCTGCATTTGAAAGGAGGAAGCAGAGCACAACAGGTGATCTCCAGCTTTTGTATGGAATGGCTGTGCCTTGGGATGGGAGGATGAATGACAAGTTTTGATATCTTATTGTCTTGCAACTGGCCTTGTTTTTATCATAAGAGATGAGAAATACTCTTGTGGCACTGTCACATTTGTGGTTTGTGACGTTGCTGTATTTTCCTTTCGTGGAGTAGGACAGCACAGGTTGGAGTGAGGCCCTGAATCCGTGGAAGCCAGGCCTGTGGCAGGCAGCATTGCTGCTCTGCTTTGTGGGGAAATAAATGATGTTTTCCATGCTCAGCAACTCCAGCAGCTTTGCAGGCTCCTCCTCAGGGCTGTGCTCCCACTAGCCTGTCCTTATGGCATGGACACACTGACCTGCCATTCAGCTGTGTGTGGAGGGGGAAGGCAAAGGCCCTGGATTTTACACCAGAGAATTGCAGGTATTTTGTGAAAAGAGTTCAAAACTCAGGAGCTTGCTGCTGCTCTGCAGTGTGGTTTGTGGGATCCTGTCAGCTGCTTTGGCATTTTGTGGCTTTTCTATAAATGGTGAGAGTGATACAGGAAGATGCATCAACACTTCTTTTTTTCTGCTGGGTGCTCTTCCATGCTGTGCTGTGGTGCTTCAGGCTGCACCGACGGTGTAAATGCCACCTGGAGATGCTCTGTGGGTAAGAAGAGAAGAAATCCTTCTCAAATTTTGGGTATACCTTCCCACAGTTTCCTGCTGTCCCAACCACTGCTGGGCAAAGACTGTGTGCACTGTGTGTAGCTGGAGGTGAAAACCTCAGTCAGCTCCTCCCCAAGAAGTCTGACCCAGCTGCAAGTATGGTTGAAGTAATCCATTACCTGCTTCCTCTCACCCAACCTTCCCTGCCAGACCTCTGGAAGGTGTTGAAGCCTGAGGACATTAAGAATGTGTCCTCAGATGCCTGAATTCTGTGGCAAATGGAGTATGAAGAGTGAGTAGCAGCTATGGGATTGATGCTGTGATCCAGCAGGTCACCCCTTTTTGGTTAGATATTAGGCTCAAAATAGTTTCTCAGTCTAATGTGGTTGGAGATGCTCAATCTGCAAGATTTATTCCTCATTGTACAAACACATTCCTTCCTGGGACCAGTGGTCATGTCAAAGGCAGCAAGAAGCCTCCATGCTCTGTTCTTTGGGAGCTGCTGGTAGGACATTCCCAAGTCATGCTGCCTCCTTCTCTTGAACACATGGCATAATTTGGAGCCCTGGCAGCCTGCCTAGATGGGGTCACAGCTACACTGCAGTGTGGTGGTGGAGCTACCCCAAACTTGATGAATCTGGGACACTTCTGCAGCACGAGGTGGAAGTTTTGTGGGCTCCAAGAGTCTTGGATTTCCTGTGCTTGGGCAGCTTGTTGATAGAGTCTGCAGTACTAGAGAGAAGGTTGCCACTGCACTGGGCTTGCATTCCAGCTGCATGAGTGGTTTCCTGCAAGTTATTTGGGCGGATTTGAGGTCTTTTCATATAAATGAGTCTATAAAAGGAGTCTGCATTGAGAGCACAAAGTGCCTACATGAGTTCTGGCAAGGCTGATTTTCTTCTCTGTTGCACTGTTGGCACCACTGGGCTTAAAGCATTGCCTCTGGGTCACACTGAAATGCACAAGAGGAGCCTTTGACTCAGGTACTTGTGTCCTGTTCGGGCCATGAAAAAGCAAAGAAATGCAATTCCTAGGGTGAAATGATTAATTGCATACCCAAGGGTACAGAGGTCCCAACAGGGTTATTACAAAGGTTCCATCGATTCGCTGTCACAGAGGTGTTAAACCCATTTTTGTTGGGGTTTCAGGCTCCTAGGGAGGCAGCTGGGAATGCTGAGTGTTTCATAATTTCATAGTATGTTAAGGGGTTGGGATGGACCTCAGAGCTCATCCAGCCCCAACCCCCTGCCCTGGGCAGGGACACCTCCCACCAGAGCAGGTTGCTCAAGGCTTTAGCCAACCTGGCTGTGAACACTGCCAGGGCTGGGGCAGCCACAGCCTCCCTGGGCAACCTGGGACAGTGTCTCACCTCCCTCACAGCAAAAACCTCTTCCTAATAGCTAATCTATATCTCCCTCTTTCGATTTCTCCTCATTCCTCCTTGTCCTGTCACTGCAGCTCCTAACAGTTTAAGGAAGGCTGTCCTGCTTTGCCATTGTTTGAAGGAGAAGGTTTTTGCTTGCTCCTTTTTCTCTCATCATCTTCATCCAGTGCAGCTCATGCTACTCCTGACAGATGAGGAACATCAGGGTAGATTTCAGCACATCACATCCAATCTCCTGGTCTGTAAATTAGTGCTAGCCACCACACCGTTCTGCAGGAATCCCTGTGACCTGGCTGCTCTTCCAGGCAGTTTGAAGGCTGGGTGGGTTTTTAAATGATGATATTTGAAAATTTGAGAAGGGCTTTGATTTATTGACCTGCTGCCTCCATGAATCGAGCTGTCTGGGCTGGCATCTGCAGATAAGAGGCTGTCGAGTAATTGCTTATTATTGACTGATTGCCAGCTTGGGCTGTTTGCTTGCAGAACAATCAATAGTAGTCAATCTTCAAAGTCTAAACTCTAAGGGAGTATGACTGGTTTCCAAATTGGGAATGACAGGTCAGGATAACTCCATATCTGATATCCCACCTTCATGCCAGGGTGTAATCCTGCAGTGGAGGAGGAAGCACAGGACACGATCTTCCTGCATCGAGGCTTTTTCGCATCTGCCTGTTTTAAGGTCTGGGATTTTTCTTTGCAGGGTCAGATCCTACCCTGGCTCCAAACCTTCCTCCAGGAAGTTGGAGCAGCCTCAGCAGTACCTGAGATCCGTGGGAGGAGAGGGCAGGATGAGTGCAGCCATGAAGTCCCTGAAGGATGGAGCAGGAAGGGGTGGCTGAACAGCCTGTGCTGTGACACATCCAAACCAACCAGTTTGGATGCTTTCTAACTAAAACAAAGCATCTCTTTTGACGCATGGGAACAGAGGTTTCCTTTCTGTGGGTGATCCTATTTAGGTGACAACAGAGCAAAATATCCAGTGTCACCATAGGCTTTATCATGTCTTACCGAGTCTGTCGCTATGGTGAGTGTTCATTGTCAAACGTAGTCAGAGCCCTTTTTTAACACTATCCTGACATCTTGCCTTTTGGGGGATTCATCTGTAGGGCTTAAAGCACACAAAGGGGCTTCATGGCATCAAAGACACTCAAGAGTTTTAAGAAAATCAAGAGATGTTTAGATATTTGATGGGTGGAATGGTCAGGCAATGTCACACCTTGGGCTGCAGCCCCCTCTGGATTTTCCCCAGGCTCAGGGGTTGCAGTTTGGTCTCTACATGTCCTACACTCAAGCTGGGTTTAAAACTTGAAACCAGAGCCTTTTGGGGGAGGGGGAGGCCTGGAGCTCTTTCAGCTACAAAGAGCAATTAAGCAACAGGACATAAAATAGATAAATGGGAAGGGGAAGGGCAGGACTCTGGAAGATGAAAATGGAAGAAACTATTTCTACAGGGTATTTGTCCTTAATTTTGGAGCTTTCTTTTCAGTGGGAAAGCTCTGATTTGAGGTACATCGTTTGGTACCTCAGACAGAGCAGTTTAATCCACAGTGGTCTAGGAGAGAATGGACAAGATTACTTGAACAGCCTGTTTAGATACTGGATTTGTTGTCTACTAGCAAATCCTCATTTGCATGGGTCCTTAATCTGTGGAGTTAAATGTGTCTCAGGATCTGTTACCAACTGTGGTGCAGAGTTGAGAACTAGATATTTTTTAAAGCTGTTTCTTTTTATTTGAATGTCTCCCCTCCCCCCACACCCCCCAAATTTTCTTCCTGATTTGTGGAAAAGCAAAGATGAGCCAACAAGTGAAAGAAAAGACAAATGTGCCGGTGAGAAGATATTTTTGCCTTCGAATTCAGTGGGTGAACTGTCAACCAGCCTGTAGAGAAAAGCCAAGGTCAGACATTTCAGACGTGTGTCGCAGGGAGAACTCCACTCCCCCCTCCTTCCTCACAGGGCACATGAACGGGAAATCCTTACACCTCCTTGGAGGTGGAGGCTTGGGCAGAGATCCTTTCTGGAGCCCTGGGAAAGGCTCAGCCCTTGGTTTGGGGGCTGTTAGCTTTGCCTGTAGCCCTGAAATGGCATTTCCTCATGTGTGCAGCAGCCCTCACTCATGAAATGGATGCAACTGCTGAAAAAGCTCTCGCGTGAGCATGCTCACAGGAAGATTAATCCTTTAGAGGGAGTTGGAGAGTTAAGCTACTGTAATTTCTCTGCAGTTGGCTGCAGTAAACAACTGCTCTAAAGACACGAGGAAAAAAATTGACGGAGGTATATGGGATTAATGTACATATCTTTTTTGTGTTTCTCCTTGCAGGTCGAGGGGTTGAGAAAGGTGTTTTTGCTCTATGAGCTGGGGAAGAGGGAGCTGTGTGATGATTTTTTTATGGGTGACCTTCATGTTGTGGTTTGCTTTTTTTCCTCCAGGCCAAAGTAATCCTATTTCCGTGCAAGGCCATCCCGAGGCTCGGGCTGAGTGTCTAGAGGTGGGGTAGAGCACCAGGGTGGCTTCGTGTTGAGTTAAATGATTAGAGGAGCTGAGGCCTTGCTGCTCCTTGGGCTGTGTTGGCAGGAGGAAGCTGAAAACACCTCGTCCTGTTTAGTTGGAAGCAGAACCCAGTGGGACTCGATATTGCTGTTGGAAGGGATTAGCTTTGTCTACAGAATAACAGTGTGGTTTTTTTTAATGATGATTATTTTACTCCCTCTCCTCCCCATGTCTGAGGAGCTGCAATCCTGTGTGAGATGGGGGAAGAGAAATCGTTGAGCTATTTTGGCTTTGCTTGGAAGGATGATCACTTTTCCTGTGTTGAGGATTGCCTTACCAGCCAGGTAAGTGTTGCAGGCACACGGATTGTGTCAAGGTGAAACCCAGCTCCTTCCTTCCTTCCCAGTCCCTGCTTTGTGGCTGCATCCTGGAGGAAGGGAAACCTCTGATAGTTCCTAATGGGTGAAGAGTGTTTTATCTACTCACTCCCAGAGAGCGTGGGTGAAGGAGGATGTGATTTACCATCCTCGATGCATTATATCAGCTTCTTCTGAGTACAGCACGAGGAGGGCCAAGCTGGGGGCTCCCAGGACGACCTGTGTGGCTTGATTTTTGTCAGGCTGCTTGAGCTGGGAGAGGCTGTGCTCACTGCCCATGACTTCTGTCTTTTGCTCTTAAAACATCCAGTTAATCCTTCGGGATGATGAGGAAATGGAGGTGATCTGTCAGCAGAACTCGCCTGGGTTGGGAGGGGGTGTGGGGAAGGGCATTGTTTTGTTCTGGACCTGCCTGGAATGAATCGCTGCTTGAGCTGGAGGGGTTGGACATGACTCCTCAGCAATCCCCCAGGACTGTGTGAGGGTGGAAGGAGCACACACCCTTCCTCCTTTGAGGAGGGAATAATCATGGATGCAACTCTGCCTGTGCCACTGAAAATCCCTCCCTGTCTTGCATGGCTCTGAGCAGTCCTCGTGTTACCCACTGCGAAATGTATGTCCAACAGCATTTAATGGGAAAAGGCTTCCTGTTTCCTTGGAGTGGTGTGAAGAAGAGAATAATAATTCAATAATTTTGCAAGTGTCAGTGGCAATCCCACTAGATTCGTCCTGTGGTAGCTGTCAGCTTCCATGGCATACCCAGGTGGATGCTGACGCTGTCGGATGAGTTCAGAAGGGCAATTCTATCACAGACTTGGCTGAGCTCAAGATGCTGCAGATTTGAAGAGAATTTTGCCACCCCAATGTTGAGGTTTTTGCTTAGTCCCTCCTTTTCCCCTCCTCTCCAGAAGCTCTGGCTAGCACAGCCTGTCTGTTCTGTGGCTGGTTTGAGGGAACATTGGTGGCTGTGTGCGTAGGGGGAATAATTAGCTACCAAATGCAAATAGATTGTTTCTTGCTGTTTCAAAATCATTGTAATTTCTATTGAGGATGGGTTAATTATATCTTCATTTTGACGGGTGTAAGGGAAATGACAGAGATAGAGCACTATAAATCTATGTAGGGAGGGATGTTGTCAGAATAGTGTTTTGGAGATGATTGTGAGAACAAAGACTCATGTGGTGGAGGACCATGGTTGGGTCAGCAGTGCTGCATGTTCCTCAGTGGTGGATGAGTGTTTTCTCTTTCAGATTTTTATCTGATGCCAGTGATGTATGTGTCACCATGACAAGGGGCTTTCAGTTTAGAGAAAAATGATCAAATTCTGGTTAAAGTGCATTTGGTGGAAGAGTTGGGAAGGAGTTTCGTGAGAAGCAAAGTTGAAAGCATGAAAGTTAAGAGAAACCTTGAAGGTCTGTGATCAGGTTATAACAAAAATCCATCTTTGAGCTGAAATGTGTAGGTGGAGCTGCTTTAGCAGTACAGCACCCAGAGGTCCTGTGGCACCAGGACAGGTCCATGCACTGAAACGAGGTCCTTGGCCCTGGGTCTCCACCTCGGTCATCCCTGTCTTTCTCCTTTGCATAGGGTGACTGTAAGGAGCCTGGATCCTCCCATCTTCATTCTTCATTGTGAAAAGTAGTCAAGTTCATCCCTGAAATGGTTTGGATCAGCTTTAAACTTTTTCCTTCCATCTCCAGTACCAGGATGGGCATCCCTGCACCAGAGAATGGGGGAAAGGCTCAGCAAAGGGACAGAGGTGACACTGTTGCCTTAGTGCCATGGCTTTGGGCTCAAAGCTAGAGAGTGAAGCCACCTCCTCTTCTTGTTTTGGAGTGAAATGGGGAAAAGGAGCTATTTTCAGTGACTGAAGAGAGCCCTCAGTATGGACCACCATGCTTCAGCCTTACCAGGCCTTTGGTAGCCCGTGCTCTGGGTTGGAGCAGCTTTTGTGAGAGCCTCATCCCACAGCTGCTTCCATCCTGCACAGGGCTCTGAGCTGAGCTGAGGAGATACTCAGCTCCTCTCCAGCAAGCCCTGGAATTGAAAAGTCTGGAAGGAAAGAGCCATAACCAAACAGAATTTCTGTTGGGTTTGCAATGCGTGGGTATGTTCCCAGGCTTTGCTGGAGGAGCTCTGCAGGTCCATGCTGGGCTGCCCCATGGAGTGGGCACTTTGCTCCCCCTGTGAGCCCCCAGCCCTCTGGTGTGGCTGAGCTGAGCACAGGTGCTTCAGCCCATGGAAGTGTGCCCAGTGTCTGCTGCGGGGCAGACTGGGAGGGATGGGGCATGTCTGCTCCTGTGACGCTGGCTGTGGGAGCAGCAGCCTCCAGGGAATGAGGGTGTCAGGGGGGAGGCAACAGCCAGTGCACAAGGTGGTGTCATCTGGGGGGAGCAGAGGTGTCATCCCACCCAAAAACCTCACCCTGGTGTTCAGCTCCAGTGTGCTGTGGGTCAGTGGGGATGGGGCTGTGCAGGCTGCAGGGAATGTGGCACAGGGACTCCTGAGGCTTTTGTTGAGATGGCTGACTTGGGCATTTTAGGAGGATTTATTGCTTGAATTTGCAGGTTCCTATCTTTAGATTCCGGTGAAAAATTATGCCCTTGTGGCCAGTTTTGTGTCTTTCTTCACCAGCACAGCTTTGCTCAGAGGAGGAACTGAAACCTGAGTTTGGGACTTGCTCACCTCTTTGGTTTTGTAGCAACCAAAGATTGCATTCAAAACAGAAAGGACAAAATGCAACTGAATCTTACAGGTGTAGCTAAAACTCCTCATGCAACCCTAGCAATCCCAGGGAGGAGAAAGTAACTGTGTTGGGGTGTCCAGTGTCTCAAAGTTCCAGGCTTTAATCATCAAATGGTGACCACTTCAAAGCCTGGTGCTTTTCCTTCTCTGCCTTCTAACTGCTTCAGCCAACCTTCAGTCAACTGGCAATGCCTTTAAGACCAGACATTATGATATGAGCCATGTAATTATTTGCTATGATGAATCCTCTCTGCAGTGACACTGTGGAAGGGTGTGCTATAACATGCAGCATTTCTCCACCTTCAGAAGAGCAGTATCTCCTGCTCTCCTGCCTTCCTGACCATTTGAAATCCAACTTATGGCTGCTTGTGGCTTCCTTAACACCCTGAGCTTGTCTCCTTGCTGTTGCCTCCTTGCTCTCTGCCCTTTGGCAGTGCTCTCCCTCTGCCCAAACCCTCCTGCCTGGCTGTCAGGTGAAATGGGGAAGAGCCTTGAGGCATCCCACAGGATCCTGTGCTCCTGGGAGCTGATGGAGCCCTGTGTGGAGAGAGGATCTGGGCAAGAGCAGCTGGCAAAGGGGACTTCCTACCCCCCTTATCCCGGAGGGTTAGTAAGTGAAGTTATGGGCACAGAGGAAGGAGCTGCATTCTTTCATCTGGCTGTGAAATGAGCCTAACTCCATTCTTGTGGTGGACGAGGCTTAATGCTTTGATCAGCACAGAGGACATACATGTGGGTTCTGAGTGTGAGAGAAGCAATGCAGCGTGGGAAAATATGGTCACGGAGAGGGGAAAGGGAGGACGGAAGAAAAATCCTGCATTGAAGATCTGCATCCACCTGCAGAGACAGATGGAATTTAACAGGGCAAAGAGAGAGCAGAAATACAGGAGAGAGGGCTGTAAGGAGAAGACTGGGAGGGATGGATGGATGGATGGTTTGAAGTCAGTGGTGTAGCAACTTAGTGGCTCCTAAAAAAACCAAAGGAAAAAGAAGAGGAAACAAACTGCAGGTGATTTTTCAAGTGCCTTACAGTCTGTGACCTACTTGCTGCCACAGTGCTTTGCAACTAGAGGAGAAAACAGGAGAAAGGGCCATTCCCTGTGGGAAGGACAGGGTGCTGGGACATGTGGGAGCTCTTGGCAGTGGTGCTTCCTCCAGCCCCTGCGATGTGGCACCTGCAGTCTGTGGCTGGAGGAAGC
This sequence comes from Acanthisitta chloris, assembly GCF_000695815.1. Classification (NCBI taxonomy): domain Eukaryota; kingdom Metazoa; phylum Chordata; class Aves; order Passeriformes; family Acanthisittidae; genus Acanthisitta; species Acanthisitta chloris. The sequence continues at coordinate 25,543 of NW_008666654.1, read as the reverse complement.
ACAGGGAGCAGTTTGAGCCATGCATTTCCCTCTGGAAGATGGTGCCTGGTCCTGGAACAAGGCTCAGATTTATGAGCTGGTATGAAGCCATGGGC
>NW_008666654.1:11350-25432 GCF_000695815.1 Acanthisitta chloris | reverse complement strand
TTCCCTGGAGGGGTGTGGGGCACTGTGGTGTGACTGCCCTGACCGGAGACACGGCTCACTCGGACACCGGATGGACACTGGGAATGATTCATCCCCAACCTCCTCATAAGCCACTGCAAACTAAAGGTCTGCTTTCTCTGCTTCTGCTCCTTCAGGAGCCCCCACTAACCTGATCATTCTTAATCTTGTGTTATTTTCCAGATCATCAATTTGATTTCTCAGTACTTTTACAGTCCTTAGTGTTCTCAGGAATCTGTGCCTCCATCAATTATCTCGGTTTCTTTTCCAGGCTGTAGCAACCTTGAACCACAGTTTCCATCCTATTTTTATAACTCATTCAGCTTATCAAAGGAGTCCTCCAGAAATAACTGTACAGTTATTACCAAGATATCCCAAATTTTTCTCAGTAAATAATAACTTCATCTCTTGCTAATATGAACTTGAAGGCTCTTCTCTTCTTCTTGTTCACTTCTCCCTCTGGGGTTTGGGAGTGAAATGCTTAACTTATTAACTTAATTCCCCTATGTAGGTGTACATGGTTGTCACAGGATATCAGATCCTCCTTTAACCATATTAATTGTGATGCTGAACATCTGCTGCCAAGGGCTGGTGTCCAATAGTGGCATTGATCAGTCACTCCTCTGCCATTCCCAGCAAGCATTAACATCTACCCTTCCTTGCTTGATTTGGAAGCTGGTTCTGACACCTTCTGCAGTGTTAAAATCCAGGTAATTTGGTTAATCTCCACAGACTCAATGTGGATTTACTGGGGCAGAGCCTTGGATGGGGAGAGGACCCTACAAAACAGAGACCTGCTGCTGTCAGTGCCTGTGACACCTTTCCCTCTGGGGTCAGGGCTGTGTTGAGCCTGGGGCTGCTTCAGGTTTGCCTCTAGTCCAAATGAGATGGGGAAGTGTCTCTTTAGGGGGTGTTCTAAGTTGCTATATTAAATAGATACACAAAGTGGCTCTAAGAGAGTGTGAAATGCCAGCCTTCCTCCTGCTGATGGCACAGTGATTTGTGAGTTAACAGCCCAAGGTTAACTCCAAAAGTTCCCTTGCAGACTCCATCCAAGAAGATCTTTCCTTTGGAAAGAAAAAATGAAAAAAAAAAAAAAAGTCCTCTGTTTCTCCTAAGTTGTGAATCGTGCTCTTGTTTAAGCTGATTATTATATTTATTCCAATAATCCTCTCTTCCAGAATAAAGGAAAATTAATTGTCTCCCTATTTCCATAACGGTTTGCCCTTCAGACAGTTGCCAGGCAAAGTGCTTAAAACCTGCAATGAAAAGATGGTGAATGTTTCAAATCACTGAGCTACTGTAGGGACATGTTTGTATTTAACAGGGTGGTGTTCGTGCCGTCCCAGAGTGCTGTTTGCTTTGGGTTCTCTAGGATTATGAGGGGTATTTTTGCTGCTGCATATGAAAATGGGGTCAAGCCTGCTGTGGTAGATAGAGCAAGTCTTAGGTAGGATTTTGCTAGCAAGATGGACTGCCTGCAATTGAAGCCCTAAAATTATCCTGCATTAATGGGGAGTGTTGTCCTTGGGCTCTGCTGTGTTTGTTTGTAGGGACTGTGGCTTTGCTGCATCCCAGTGCCTGGAGATGGGCAAGGACTTCGTTCCTTCCAGGTGTGGTGGGACAAGATTTGCCCTGCAAGAGCTTTTCCCTGACACCTATCTGGCTCTTGGCTATTTTTAACTCTGTCTGGCTAAAAAAAAAAGTTACCTGATTAATTTGGGAAAATGCTGGAATGTTGCCTTAAAAGGCTCCAAAGTGCTGCAAGATTCAGTGCTGAGTCTCAGAGCTAAATGAGTGCTTGGTGGGTGCGTTGGCTGAGGAAGGGAGTTTGGGATTTTAACACATTTCTTCTTTACCATTTGTGTTTTATGCCAGGGCTGTGACTAGCTGGGGGCTCTGCTGAAGGTGGTGTGGGAGCAGTGGCACAGCTCCAGCTCTAAGCCAGCCTCAGGCCTAGAATCTGCCCTCTGCTTTGCTTTCTAGTTATGTCCCAACAAGCTTTGAGATACACATGAAAACTGAGATCTGGGGGGATTACACTGAGGGTGGGTGAAGAGAAAAAGCACAGTGTGGTGAAAACAAGACTCTTGTGTAATGAGCAGGTTTGTTTTCCAGTCATTCCTGTCCCCGCAGGCATTGCACATCCAGGAGTGGACTCCAGGCACAAGGGCAGCAGAGGTGGAGCTCATCTCCACTGTATTCAGGGAAAAGGTGCTGGCACCAGAGCTAGATGTGTCCCTGGCTCATTCCTCATCTCACAGAATGACCAGAGGCATAGGGACAGTTTCAGTGCTGTGTTTCCACACAGGAAACCACATGGGAATAAATTCTTCCTGTCTGTTTCCCTCTCCCAGTATGTGAAATTGCTCCAAAGCAGCAGAGTGCAGTCCATCACAGAGAGAGAAGGGCAGGAGTTAATTCATTTTCATGATCTTTCCATAGCACTTAGTCCAGCTAATAGTAATTTGTCGTACTTGGCTGCTGCAGTAATCCCATAAGGGACCCACTGGGAGAAGGCTGGGCACAAAGGACCTGTGGGCCCTGGGTATTTCCATTAGCTGAGGAGCACATGAGATCATCTGTTGCATTTCCAGCCAGAGTTTTGAGCTGCCATCTCAAGCAGGAGAACAACTGGGGTATGGCAACACCACCAGCTCCAGGAGATGACCATGCCCAGGTGAGACAGTGGCTCATTGCCCAAGTGTCCCTTAGCACAGGGGAGGGAGGGAGACTCTCCTGGTTAGAGTGAGCTTAGGGAACATAAAACCAGGTGAATATTCTCCTCAGGTATTACCTGCTCTGCTGTGCATACAGCACTCTTTTGTTTTCCTTTAAACATCATAAACCCAGCAGGGGAATTCATTAACGTGAGTCCCCACAGACTGTGATTTCAAATCACTCTCCCTAGTCTTATTAGGAGAGTTAGGAGAGAGAGGAGAGTCTCTCCTCCCTGTTCAGACATCCTGGGAGGTGTAGGTATAGGCTGCAGCACAAACCTGCCCAGTTTGTTCATTCTAGAGCTGAGATGCTTTGCTATTTCTTGCTGTTGGTGCACTTGGCTCGTGCATAGCATGGAAGAAGTTATCCCAGACAGTTATCCCATGTGGCCTAGCTCCTGTCTGTCGAAAGCTGCTGCTGATTTTAGGCTCAGACTCTTAAATCACAGATGGAGCTGTATTTCCAGCTAGTGCACACCCATACAGTTCATTGAAGTAGGTGAAAATGCTCTGATTTGCAGCAGTTCTGGGCCTGATCCGTAGGCAGCGTCAGCTCCGTGTGCACGATGTGGGGAGAGGAGCCTGAATTTACCAGTCACGCAGTCCTGTGTAAAATAGCTCTGTGCTTGCTGCTGGGGCTGCCAGAAGGACTTTTGAAATGGTGAAGGTTGTGAAATCATGGCAGAGAACATCAAAGGCTGGAGCTGGGTGAGAACTGCCCCTTCCTGTGGCACAGCCAGGCCTGGAAAAGTGGGTGTTCCTGGCTATATTTTTGCAAGGCACCTTCCTCGTGCTCCAGGCAGTGACCTGGAGGCCTCTTGGAAACGTCAGGAGTTTTGTAGACATAGCCTTTGTCCCTCTCTTTGGTGGCTCAGTGCAGCAGAGCAGTGTTTGTCACCTGGGGTCTGTCACTGGTCCTGTGAGACAATACAGCTTTTGAAAATTAATAACTTTCTTCTAGTCACCACCACTATACTGATATTCTTGTCCTTTTGTCTCCTGTTCCCTGAGGGAGTTTTTGCCCTTCCTGGATTTCATCCTGATCCTTGCTTGCAAAAACAAATCCCAGGCTGCTGCTGAAATCAGTTGTCTGATGCTTTGCATCACCTGTGGCTGTGCAGGAGGGAAGGAACTGGTCCCTGCCAGAACAGCAGTGCATTAAAGGTTTTGCTTCTGCCAAGGGCACCCAGTCTGCCTTTCTCTGTGTCCTCTGCCTGGCTGAAGGACGAGAAGTTTATCATATTCAGGTGTTGTAAAGCAATGGCACAGCTGCCCAGGGTAGTGATGGAGTCACCATCCCTAGGAGTATTCAAACAACGTGTGGTTGTGGTGCTTGAGGACATGGTTTAGTGGTGAACATGGTGGTGGTTGCTGGTTGGACTTGATCGTAAAGTTCTTTTTCAACCTTAATGCCTCTATGATATTCTCTTGATCCTGTGGTTAGGATTGATTATTGCATGGCATCACCAGCCTTTCCTTCCTCTCCCCTCCCAGCACATCAGGTTAGATATTGCATATGCACAGGAGGTGAGCTGAAGGGCTAATAGATCTCCATTGTTAATGAGGAGCCTAGAAATGAATGTTTAGTGCTGGTAGGATCACTGTGTGTTCTGGTCTTTCATCCTCTGGAACTCATGGACAAGAAAATCATAGAATCCTAGAATGATTTGGGTTGGAAGGACCTTAAAGCTCATTCCACATCCTGCCATGGGCAGAGACACCTTCCACCAGCCCAGGTTGCTCCAAACCCTGACCAACTTGGCCTGGAACACTTCCAGTGATGGGGCAGCCACAGCTTCTGTGGGCAGCCTGTGCCAGTGCCTCACCATCCTCACAGGGAAGAATTTCTTCCCAATATCCCATCTATCCGTGCCCTCTGGCAGTGGAAAGCCATTCCCCTTGTCCTGTTACTCCAGGCCCTTGTAAATAGTGAAATGCTGAGCAGCAGGTGCTGGTAGGTGCTGCCTGTGCAGCTCCTGATGGGCAGGAATTCCCCACATTGTCCTTCCTGCCTTTTGGTGGGAACAACTGGTTTCCATTGTCCTTGCCACAGAGCAGCCTGATCTGACTGGTTCTTCTGTTGGGCATCTTTGCTGGTGTCATGGGATGGCAGCTCCAAAGGCATCTCGAGGTCCCATGTGTGAACCTCAGGTGGAAGAGGAATTCCCCATGACCAGTCTAGTAGGCTGCATCTGTGTAGAAAATACAGATTTCCTCCTAGCTTTGTGAGATCACTACTACTGTTTGCTTTGAATGTTTTATCGTGCCTCTTTATGGCTGTGGTTTCCCTTATCTCTGTGCACCTGTAATGTCACAGCACTGAGCACGAGTGGCAGATCCAACATTCGAGCCATCTGTGAGGTCTGGGACTGGGGGTGGGGAGGAAGGGGAGGTGAGACTTCCAAAAATCTGGTTAAAGATCAAACTGCTGCATTGTGAGTGACACATCAGCTTGTCTCTATTTACTTTTCCTTGGGATTTGGAAACTCACACAAGGCCTGGATGCTGCAGTTGTAGATAGACATGGAAATTTGTGATGTTTGCTATTGATTCTTTGCCTGGAGGGAGAACTGAAGTAATAATATATCTATAAGATATTTATATATTTAAGCATTATGTGTGTGTATATATATTTTACACATCAAATTGAACAAACTTTCCTCTCACCAACTCACTGCTGCATTTGAAGCAGGTGGAAGGGTTGCCATGGCTGCACTGATGATTATTGAGCCTTTTTGAGGTTTCCAGGCCTCAAAAATACAGAGATGATGTAGATTTGGGGGAACACCACCACCAAAGCCCCCACAAACAAACAAATCTTTCTCCCATTTCCAGTCTTCCATCTCTCCCCCAGTTCCAAATGTGCTTTTTAAAGAGGCACAAATGCTTGTTGGCATAGAAACTGCAGGCTGGGAGTGAAGCATGCAAATGTAAAAGGAGCCATTCTGCTGAGCAGCATGGCCTGAGCCTCTGCAAAGCTGACTGAAATCTTTTACGAGGCACAGAGAACTGTCCAGATGTTGCTTGAATGAGAATGGCACTAAATATTTCAGTTCTTCAGCTCGCACATAAATCCCCAAAAGCTTGAAATGTAGGGAATGCAGTTCCATCACCAGTGGGTTTTCTTTTCTTATGAAAGAGTTTGTGGTCCAAAAATATTGCTAAAATGTGTTTGGCTCCGAGTAGTGCCAAATCCTCATTAAAACATGTGGATATTTCTGTGGTTTAATCTGTTAGAAATGCATTCAGGATCCAGTTCTGTTAAATTAAGCAACAATATTGGCCTGGGTGTTGTTTGAAATATTAAATGTGGCAGTCGGAACAGCAAGCAAAATGTTTGCACATTTTAATCGCTCCGTGAGCTATTTATTTTATTCTATTCCAGGGAATGCTCAAGAGTGCTTAAAAACTGTCCATCCTCCTCCTTGTCCCTGTCAGGCTCCATGGGATGGGGATGGAGCTGTGGAGTGCCAGGAGGATGCTGCTCCTTTGAGCATCCTCTCACTTGCTCAAGGTGTGAAGGGTATGGATACACCAGTGTAGGCCTCTAAAATCCCTTAGGAATCTAAAAGCCAGCAGAGCCAGAGGGATGTGTCATATCAGACTTGCCTCAAGAGGTTTTTCCTGCTGTTGCTTCCCTCTGTTGGGGTTTCCTAAAGATTTCTTTGGACAAAACACCTCTGGACGTCCCTGGCTCAGCAGCTCATGGCAGTGGGTTGTCTCCTGGTTGTATCCATGTGCTGGTAGCTCCCTCAGGATGGAGCCTCCATGCTGGTCAGCTATGCTGGGAGAGTATTCCCAAGTATTTCTTATTCTATTTCCCCCCAGTTGTTAATTGCCCTGTGGTAAGGCAGGTCCCTTCCTTTCTGCTCTAACACAGAAGGGCTTCGCTGTTGGGAATGCTGCAGCTGATGGCATCAGGAGCCATGAAACACTACTTTGTGCCTTGGGACACGTTCATAATGTATAGGATGAAGAAAATATCCCAGTGGTGGAATTCTGAGGGAGTGGAGGGGAACGGTTGGCTTTAAACTGGACACATGGCAAGAGCAGTTCTACGGTGGTGCCTCGTTTGTTGTCTTGAGGTTAAAATGAATGGGGTTGTGAGCAGGTTTTCTACAGCCTTTGGTTTTGGGGGGTTTTGAGTTGCATGGCAGCTTGTGTTGTGTGAGAAGGAGCACAGAGCAGGAGGCTTTTGCCAGTACATGTGTGTGGCTTGATAGCATTCACACCTCTTTGTTGTCAGACATCAAAAGGGCAGAGTAGGAGGTTGGTAGGCTCAAAATTCAACCAGGTTTGACTCTTCCTTTTCTTTTTTCCATTTTAGTATAAAGGGCATACTTTTCTGAGGGATAATTTTGCAGCTTGTTTTTTAAAAAAAACACAACCCAAGCCCTGAAGCTTCAGTACAATTTCCTTTATTATTTTAATTTAAAGAATAACTGCATGATGATAAATTGGGATTGGTAATGATTCATGATGGAAGAAAGCAAGTGAAAGCAGAAGCACAGTGGAATGGAGGTCATTGCTTAAAATATCTTCTGGAAAAGCAAATGGGAATGCTGGGGAGGGCAGACAGAGGTCCAGAGTTGAGAGGAAATCAGCACCAACCCTCCTTTTGGCTGTTTTTTGTGGCTGTGGAATGCACCACGTGGAGGGTCTGAGCCTCGGCAAGGTCCTGGGGAGGAGGTCTGATGGCTCCATCATTGCTTGCTTGTCTGATTGCTCATCCCCTTGTCTCTTTGGGAGTCAGGTGTGTGGGGCTGCTCAGGGTCCCCTTCCCCAGGGGACTCCTGCCAGCTGCCTCACACAGACCTTCACCTCCAGAGTCCTCACTGCTGCACGGTTAGCCTCTCACTGCAAGGACACAGGGAAGGGAGTGGAGCTGGGAAGGGTCTGGAGCACAAGTCTGATGAGGAGAGGCTGAGGGAGCTGTGGAGGCTCAGCCTGGAGGAAAGGAGGCTCAGGGAGGACCTCATTGCTCTCTACGACTCCCTGGCAGGAGGTGCAGCCAGGTGGGGTCGGGCTCTGCTCCCAGGGAACAAGGGACAGGTCGAGGGGAAAAGCCTTGAGTTGCACCAGGAGTGGTTCAGGTTGGACATCAGGGAAAAGTTCTTCATGGAAAGGGTTGTCAGGCCCTGGGCCCTTCTGTTCTCCATGGGTAGCATCTCAGAGGGACTCTGGTCCCCATTGTTAAAAGAGGCTGGAGAAGGCAGTGCTGTACCAGGCTGAGAAACCTTCTGATTCTAAAGGTCTCCCACAAACCCCATGAGTGGTTGAAGGGAGAAGAAATTGAGCACAACTGTACTTGGCTAATGGGTGAAGAACCTTGTAAGTCACATTTCCCACACCTCTCATGGCTGTGTCCTTTCTTGTGGCATAAAAACCCTGGGCTTGCATCAGGACAGGTGGCTGCTCCAGCACTGCAGCCCAGTGAAGACAAAGCAAAGGATATTTTCACCTCTATAGCTAATTTAAGTCAATTTGTAACTTTGTCCTACGTATCCTTACTAGCAAATCAAGGTAGTATAATTTCAGCCTATCTTCAGGGAGCCCTTTTAGCACAGATGAAGTGCAGTGAAGACAGAACCTCTGTTTAATTCTCAGCTATGTGGTGAGAAAGAAATTAATGGTGCTCTGATAGACTTTGTGTCACTGATATGGCAAGTGTGAAAGGTGTGAGCTCAGCAGAGTTTGGTTCTTACAGAGAAGTTTGGTTTTCACCTATATTAAAATCCCTGCCAAAATATTTGATGAACTTTCTGATGAGATACAGGCTGAGTTGGCCTTAGTTCTGTAAGTCAAGCTGTGATTTATTCTATCCATCCAGTTCCCTTGGGAATGGGGGACAGATTCACTGTGGGATGTGCAGAGCTTTACAGGGCCTTCTGTAGTGGGTTTTTCAGGATGGAGAGGAAGAAGAGTGTTAGATGCAGTTCAAAGTGAGACAGTTTGGGTTGCTTTACAGCTGATCCATAACTCTGTTCCTTCTAGAAAGGGTTTAGGAAAAAAATATTGGTGCTCCAGGCACGTCACAGCATATGGACCTGTGAATATCCACCTTGCAGGTTTTCACACCAGCATTGGAGGCATGTCAGGAAAGGGGAATATCAAAACTGCTGCAGTGATGGTGGCAGTGCCTGAGGGATGTTCCCTTTATGTGCATCTGGGCTAATGTCCTTCTCATGATCTCAGTGGGGCTTTCCCTCCTCTTTCTTAAGGAAGGGGAAAAAAACCATGGAGCAATTCTGCTAGGATGAGAATATTGTCTACTCGTGCTCAAGGCTTAGAAGCATTTGTGTTTATATCAGGTGTCTGCTGATACCTTACACCTCACCAGGGAAGGAAAAGACAGGACAGGCAGGGGAGGTCTCTCTCTTGCAGCCTTGGATGGGGTTTGTGCCCTTTGGGCTGTCACTGCATCGTGGGCAGAAGAATGGGGCAGGGAACATAGCCAGGCAAAGGGTGACAAGGGATTTATTTGCCTCCCTCTCAGGGTTCTTGCTTTGAACGTGAGTCTGTCGCGAGAGCCGAACGTGCCCCGACGAGGCAATAAAAGAGCTGAGTGATGTTTGCCAGGTGATGCAGCAGCTTTGGGCTCCACTCTGAGCTGTCTGGGGAAGGCTCATCCCTCAGACTGTGCAGGCGTAAGGAATGTGCCGTGGGAATGCTGTGAACACCCTCCCTCCCCTGGCAGGGCCTGGCTGGGTATCGTCAGCTGCTGACTGGCAGGGAATCCTGGAAATCTCTCCTGGAGGGCCACGTTCTGCCCCTCTGGCTGGTTTTTCTTGGCTTGTGGATGAAAACAGTGCTGCAGTTCTGTTCCCCACGTGCAGCAGGAGGCACCAGTGGAAGGCCCACGGGACCAAGCTGCCTCGGTCTGCTGCCCTGGGCTGGGGCTGAGGTCAGTGCCAGGGGTGATCCAGCTGCTAATCAGTTCCATGTGAAACTCCAGAGCTTTCAGCTACCAAGCAAATGTCTTACAGAACTGCTGGAGGAAGGGGAGCTGACTCCAGCAGCCCTTGAGTTTGTTCGATCAGAGCCTGAGAGTGATCAAGGCTGGTATTTGCCTTCCTGTTGCACAAGAAAAATACTCAGGATTCATTTTTCTCCCCTACTGCCTGTCTGGTTTTATTTTATTTTTGGTATTATCAGGGAACCAGAACCAACCGCTTCTGCTTGATTTTTTTTCTCTGGGGTGAGGCTGCATGAGAGCAGAGGAGAAGCTCCTAAAGGTCCGTGATGATTTTGAGGCACATTTGAATTCAAGAGATAGCACTGGGAGGGCGAGTCTGGGCTCTGTGTGGAGCCCTGGAAGGGGTGAAGCCCTTTCCTGCACCTTGTATAATAAAATGGTGCAAATGGTTTCTTTTCAGTGTGCAGAACATCTCCATAGAATCCTGCCTTCCCTTGCTTTGCTTCCCAAACAGATTCTGGTCACAGGAGGAGGAGAGGGGCTGCTGGCTCAATGGCATATGTTCTACAAGGTTCATCTTTCCCCGTTCTCTGGTTCATGGCTCTGAGAGCTGATTGTCACTGCAGCATTTTGTGGTTTGCTTGGGTTTTTTCTTCTAGTGTTTCACTGTCTTTTGAGTTCCTCATGTTAACAAAACGAAGCTTTGTGCCTCCTTGTGAGGCAAGTGAATGGGTGTTAGACAGGGGTGGGAAGGTGGCAGAATTGGGGGGAATTAGTTTTTGAAATAGTGGTTTAATTTTTGATGTGAAACTGGTGCTTAATTTCCAAGTGTGCAGACCATTTGCATCTTGCTGTAGTGTCTCTACATCTGTAGGAGATGCTGTCCTAGAAAAATGGCATGAAACTGTGTCAGGAGAGGTTTGGGCTGGATATTGGGCCAAGGTTCTTCCCCCAGAGGTGTTTGGGCACTGAACAGCTCCCCAGGGCAGTGGGCACAGCCCCAAGGCTGACAGAGCTCCAGGAGTGTTTGGCCAATGCTCTCAGGCACAGGGTGCAGTGTTGGGGTGTCCTGTGCAGGGACAGGAGTTGGGCTGATGATCCTTGGGGGTCCCTTCCACCTCAGGACATTGTATGATTCTAAAAAGAGGTTTGAAAAACTCTGTCTGGACTGGGCACCCAAAATGAATGTGTGACTCTTGATTTAGAATTTGTTTGTTCTACAGAGCTTTCATGTGGGAAAGCATCAGAGTGAGCTCATCAGCCTTAGCCTCGAGCTCTGTGTACTGTCCTCACGTTTGTCCTCTGGAATACTGCAAGGCTTTGGCACTGTAGCTCTGGGAACCCAAGCAAACAGGATGGTTTAATGCTTTGGGTATTACAGTACACCCCGTGACTGTCATCCCAGACTTAAACCTGTGTTCAGAAGTCTCCAGACACACGTGGGGCTCATGGTATCAATCACTGCAATAGTTAAATAGTTAAATTTCTTAGGAAGTGGTGTCATCTCACTCTAATTCCAGGTTTGCTTTTGTTTGATCCAATCTTTTCTCCCAAGCCTTTGCCAGGTGTTTAATGCATCTGCACTGACACCCCAGCACAGAGCTCATGCCCTTGCCCCCGGGGCTTTGACTCGCAGCCCAGTGATCTGACAAAACATTTCTAAGTAACTTCTCTGGATTTATTGCTCCTGTTGGTTCATTCCAACGTGTCTGACTCCTTTTATGAGTCTGGACTGTGTCCTGGTGTCACAGACTCACCCACATGGCATCCACCAGCCTTCAAACTTGGCAACAGGCATAAAGAGCTCCTCAGCGACTGCAAGGTCACTGTTCTGGGTAAATGTCTCCCCTTCCCTCCAAAAATGGCTCAGTTGCAGGGAATATTAGACACAGGGAGAAAATACCGATATGTTTGTTATGTGTTTTGGGGTTTTTTGGTTGTTTTTAAATAATGGAGGATGAGATTTTTTTAAGGGGGGCTTGAAGTGCTCAAACTTCACGGAGTCAAAGTCGACTCATCCCAGATGGCTTGTCCCAAGACATTCCTTCCTGGCCCAGCTTGGCCAGTCAAAGTGACTCAGTAAATCAGCAGCAGAGCATGACTTCACATCTAGTTCTCCTGCATCATGTTCCTCTGCTCCACATGTTTGTGAGGGACCACTCCAGGAATTTCTGGCAGTTAATTCTCCAGGCCTTCATTTTCCCATCTGCAAAAGTGGATACATTAATCTTGCCTACTGTTCCCACCTCTTATTATTGCTTTATAAAAGTTCTGATTATTTTTATTGTTGCAATACCTTTAATCACCAGGTGTCTATCTGGTTCTTTTTCACCTGGTGATGTTTAGAGGCTTTTGTCAGTACATGCTCTGCTTTTGATCAGGAAGGACTAGATAGTTTTCCTTGTTCTTTCCCTGGAATTCATTCAACAGTCTCCAGAACTCCTTAAGATCATGGCAGTGGTTAGAATAAAATTAAGTCATTCCAACACTTGGTAAAGGTGCTCATTGTTGGTAGTCTGGGGGATTTGCTTCCAGGATTCCTTGATGACAGCAGGAGTGGAACCCTGTGCAAGTAGTTGAATGCTCTTCAGCCACTTTGGAAAAGTCAATGTACTGAAAAGAGATTAATTTTTCAAGCTGGAGGGTGAGACCCTGTAGCAGTTCTGCTGGATATGTGCAAGGGTTGGGGTTTTTTGTGTGCTTTTTGTTTACACTTTTGGGTGCTGTTTGTCTTACCTTGTTGAAGATGAGAACAAGGCTGCTCTGTTGGGAAAGTGGCATTTGCAAGCTCAGAACATCTTTATAGAATCATAGCATGCTAAGGGATTGGAATGGAGCTTAGAGATCATCCAGCCCCAACCCCTGCCCTGGGCAGGGACACCTCCCACCAGAGCAGGTTGCTCAAGGCTTTAGCCAACCTGGCTGTGAACACTGCCAGGGTTGGGAAGTAGATAGGAATACTTTGGTGTGTCTGGTGTGTTGGAGTCCAAGGCCTGACTAGCAGAAGTGTGATGCATCCAGAGTTCACAGCAGCTTTACTGCTGGACACTGGCTCCAGCAACGCCTCTGGGATTCTCCAGGGGCAGGGAATCATGAGGCTTTGTCCTTTCTGTTGTTCTGGCTCCTGTTGGCTTCTGTTTGTGTAGCTCTCTTGGCTTTTTCTCATATGGTGATCCTAACAGGGCCAGGAGAAGTTTGTGGCTCTGCTGCCTTGGACATGAAGGTCTCAGGTGGAGACTGCACCCAGCTTCGGCCCAGGCGTGCTGGGAAGTGACCTCTGTGCCGAGTGAGCTTCAGGGAGGGCATGTTTGAGCAGCCATAATTTTATTTGCTGTTCTCCTGAGGGTCTGTTTTACACCCTATCTGACAGATGTGGGCAAGGTGCTGAGCTCTCCTAATTCCTGAGGGAGGCTCCGGAGGCAGGAGGCACTGATAACCCTTTGCAAATGAGGCTCTGGATAACTCAGCTCTGACACTTTGGCCCTCCCTCCTCTTTCCTGCCCTCACAGAGAGGTTGTGTGTCGTTGCTGTAGGATTTACTGCCTTCAGTGGGAGGGTGTGATGGGAGCAGGTCAGGGAGAAGAGTTACGGCTGCACAGAAGGGCTGACTCCCCTTCAGCCCTGCTGCATGCCTTGCTGGGAAAAAGTTGGGCTTCAAACTGCCAAAAGGTATCTACAAGATGAAACACTTTGTGTTTCATTAAGCTTGTGTTGACTCTTCAGCCTGTGTTGGAAGCAGGTGTGTCTCCTTTGGAGTGGTGTGGTAGGAGCAGGACAGGATTTCCCCCTTAGGTTGCTCCTCCACTGGACCCAGTGTGCTTAGCCCAGGGTAAGCAAATCACTCTGGCTTTGCTGGTTTTTTCCTACCTGTCCCCAGGGAAACAATATAAATGCCATTCCTCAAGTGTGTATCCATTGAGGGAAAAAGGGATTTTTAAATAGTGCTGAACTGTGGTTTTCCCTCAGTGCAGCAAACCAACGGTTCATTAGTGAAATAGATTAATAATTCTCTTCTGAACCCTGTTGGTAAGTGAATCTGCTTTAATTCCTTTGTATCAACAAGAGCTGCAGGTATGGATGTCTTGGTTACATAAAATAACAAAAAGGAAGAAAGCAATGCTTGCAAATTGGTCTTTGTTTCCAAGGAAACAAATTTGCCATGCTTGAGCTGTGTGAGATGCAAACAGGGCTGGATGCAGCAGACATGCCTCGGGATTTTATGGGCTGCACATTATTTTTAAACTACCTCCAATTTAAAGGCAAGGGAGAGGATGGGAATAGAATTTGTTGGCAGGGTTTATCAATCTGTGCTTAATGAAGGCACTGGGTGGGATCTGGGATTTCCCAGCGTGGTGTGGAGGGAATTGATCCTGCACTGGGAATGAAGGTCCCCAGGAAGGGGCAGCCTGGGGCCAAGTGTCATCCACA
>NW_008666654.1:8899-11323 GCF_000695815.1 Acanthisitta chloris | reverse complement strand
GAAGAGAGGTCTGAGGACAGCTAAGAACTCTGTGCCAAATGATGGTTTATCCTGGGTCACTTTACCAAATGTTTTGTGCTCTAAAAATATTCCAGTGCAAAGCAGCTCGGCCTGGCTGCCTGGCGCTCCGCAGGGAAACGCAAACGCTGTCCCAAATCACTTGCAAAAGAGCCATGGCTTGGTGGAGAGGATGGGCTGAATTTATCAGGGAAGAGATGAGAGAGCTGTTTGCAGAGTGCATCTGGCACGGATGTGCTGGGCCTGGTGAAAATCTTGACTTTAACTTGGCTTCTGGCTTTGTACAGAAAGGCTCAGAGCATTGTTGTGATTCCCTTGGAAGTTTGGTGAAGGAAAAAAAGCTGGTTTACCATTCATCTCCTGCCCTGATTTTTTGCTGAAACTCTGTGTTGATAAAGTGTGACTTGTTTTATTGTTTAATTATTTTTAAACTCCAGCCCTGGAGCAGCCGTGGCACATCCATGGCTCGGGAAGTGAGTTGAGCATCGCTCGGCAGAGCACACAATTCACGGATTTGAACATCCAGGTTTGGTTTTGGCCTGGGCCCAACGTGAGGAACAGGATATATACATTCCAAGACATATACATTCCAACTTTGTTGGGATTAAGTAACTAATTTTTGCCCTGGCAAAGCTGTACTTCTGTACTTCTGTGTTTTCTTTGTCTGATAGGGATCTGTAGGGAACATGCAAAGGATAGATAGGGAAATACAAGTTTTTAAGGAACAGCCAAGCTCCATGTGCAGATCACTCACAGTGTGCAGCATTGTTGTCCCCCAGTGGGCTCCAGCGTTGTGTGTCTGCATGTTTTGTTGTTTGGAAAACTGGAAAGGCTTAAAGAAAAATCCTCTATTAATATTCTTCTACAAAACAGTCCTAGAGCGTCGAGGAGACAAGGTAACGATGGAGGAATTTCAGGGCTGGCTAGTGAAAAACAAACCTCTCTTAAAATTCAGGTCCTTAGGAAAACATGGCATGAAGTGTGTTACTCTGCAGTCTCTTTCCTCCTCTTTCATCCTGCTGTTTAAGTTTCTTGCAAGTGGAGTTAAAATAACCTTTGAGGAGCTCAGGGTAGACTGGGGTAGGTTTAGCTTTAAGATGGCTGGGAAGCACTGTTTGCATTGTGAGCTAAAAGCCTCGCTTGAAACCCATTGGGGAGCAAAAACAATATTAATGGCATTTCATGAAAACATTGTAATTTGTGGAAGGCCCAGAGTGACAAATCAGCTGGTTTGAGTGTCAGTAGGCAATGTGACACAAGACTCCTTTTGCACAAGGCTTGCCTGAGACAGGATTTTCCTTGCTTTTGTTCTAAACCGAGATGCTTGCTGCCTAAAAACGCCTGCGATCCTTGCAGCCAGAGCTTCGCCTCCTTGACAGGGGATGGGAAGAGGAAGGTTGGCCGGATCGGGATGAATCCTGCACCTCTTCTATTTTTTTCCTTTGCTAATGACACTTCCTTATGCTTACATTTCATTAAAGCTCTGAAATGGCTGAAGAGCAGCCGGTACTGAGCATGCTCCGGGGTGGAGGCTGCACCCATGGAGTGAGATGGATTTGTGGCTGGAGGAGGGATAGGCCTGGAGTCAGGACCTGGAGGGACCCGCAGCTCCCCGCAGCTGGGATGGAGGTAGGGCAAATCCAGCTGGTTCCTTGCTGTGCCCCCGGGCTGGGGGAGCGAGGAGACCGGATGGAGTTGGAACTGTTGGAATCGATTCAAAAGCAGCGTAGTTAACCACTGACACGAGATGGCTTCAAACGCTTCCTGCGGATCTGCGGGGAGGGGTTTGGGATACTGACCTTTGCTGGCTGGCAGGGCCCTGGGAAGAAGGGACCTGTGTAATGTCAGGGTGGTGACATGGAGTGACAGCAGGCAGGGGCCGGGAGCGACGGCGGTGGGGGGGGTGCCTCCATCCTGGAAGGCATGTGATCGTGTCTCGTCGTAGGCTGCGCGGCTCGGGCGCTAATTGTTATTAACGGGGAGCCTTGCAGGGCTCAGACCTGCTCTGCAGTTAAAATTTAGGTCTGTCTGGGATTGTGGGAGGGTGAAAGAATGTCAAACTCAAGCTCTCTTTTTCAGGCTTATTTTGCATCCCAAGGATTGCAAACAAACCTTGCCACATCAGGTCCTCCAAACTGGCGAAGGACAGGAGGGAATGTGGATGTGTATTCCTTTGGCTGAGAGATTTTCTGTGCTTCTTGCAGGGGTTTCATGTGTTGGCGAGTGGGTTTGAGGGAAGGCAGGGGACTCTGTGAGTTGTGCTCCGTTGGGCTCTTGGATTTCATCCGTAGTTGCCAGCATTTCACAAGGAATGTGTGAGCACCAGCAGGTATGTGCTGCGTGAGCCGATTGACTCCAGTTGTTGTACAAGCACGCTGCGTGGTGAGGTGCCAATAAAACATTTAC
>NW_008666654.1:6684-8870 GCF_000695815.1 Acanthisitta chloris | reverse complement strand
AGGGAAGATCTGGCATGGTGTGGAGCCAGGGGGGAGACGTTGGCCACGAGGCTCAGCCCTCCCAGACCTGTCTTCTCACACATGGGAGGTGTTTATGGGGTGCCCACGCTCGCTTCGGCCTGGCTGTAGGTGAAGGTAAGGCGAGGGGTTTGCTCTGCTCAGGGCATTGGGTGTTACAGTTACTGTGTTTGACTTCATGGACAGAAATTTCTGTCATCATGGTGTGTCTTTAGCCTGTGTGCTGTAAGGTAGATCAACTCTTCTTTCAGGTCAACTCTGTCTACTTTTCAGGGTGCAGTTCAGGGAGTGACTGGCTAAGATTTGATTTCATTGCTGTGTCCCAGGTGATGGTCTCACACAGTTGGGTCATTCTGCATGATGAGTCACTTCATTACCTAAAGTAACTTGTTATTTATTGCCTGGTTTGGTATTTCTTGCGTAGCCAGTGCTTCCTTGGCACTGTCTGAGCCTGTTTGCTACGTCAGCCCTGTGCTGAGCTGGTGACCAGCTTGCTTACTGGGCTGGCTTTTATGGCCTCTGCAGAAAATGCTGCTGGAGCCCAGCTTGCTGGCCAGGCAGGACTTCTCTTACTCTTTAATGGTCGCTGGGTTGTTTATGGCTGGATGAATGCACAAAGGAAAGCATTTATGTAAAACAAACAGCATTGTGATTGTACACTGAGAGGGGAAGGGTTTGATTTTCCTTGGCTCATATGGGAACTGCGTTTATGGCTGTTCAGAATTCATCCTAGTGGCTTTTTTTCTTCTTGTGTGACTCTGGCGTTGAGGTGATCTCAGCCCTGGGTTTTCATGTATGGTCTGGTCTGGCTCCCTTGATGAGGAAATTTGACTTAAACAGTTTCAGATGCTGGAAAACCACTGGTGTGCTAATTTCCTATTGTGCTGTGTGAAGGTGTAAGGTAGCCTTAAAGACCCACTGCCACCTTATGGCAGTTGCTGAGAAGCAGCCTATGTAGAGCCAATTCTGTACACACATCATGCTTGCTCTATTTCTCTGCTCCCCTTAACCGGTGCTGTTTGCATGGAGGCAGGAGCTTTGTTTTTAAAGAGTTCATCTGCTCCCTCTGTTCCTTGCAGAGATTTGATCAAGTCAGCAGAATTGCTCCTAGAGCCATCAATGGCAATATTCCACGGGAGCTCACCATTTGGGGACAGATACAAAGGCATCGTGAAGCACTGATTCTCCTCCAGCAAAGAACTTGCTTATTTTCACATCAGTGCCCCTTAATCCTTAAAAAAAATAGGTGTGAGGTCAAAGAACAGGACATGCTGAACACGTGAGGCTTGTTGGCAGGATCTACAGCCGCGCTCCAGCGCTGGCTGCGGCAGGAGGGAGATGGAATGTGTGCAGCCATTTTCCTACTGCTGGCAGGGCACTGCTGGAGAGCAGGAGAGCTTTGCACTGCCGTGGGGCTGAGTCCCCCCAGAGAGAGCCATAAAAAACATTGGTCTGGGGGGCAGTGAGTGTGGGTGAAGCGCTGAGCTCGCTGTGCTGGAGTGCTGCATTTAGGAGCCTTCTCCAGCAAGGCTGTGTTTGTATGGTGGAAGCTCTTGATATGCTGAATGAAGGGGAGAAATGGTGGATTTATATTTCGAAAATAGAAGGAGCTGTGGTTACTCTAAGTTAAAGCTGAAGGAATTTATAATTGGGAACTGTTAGGAATACAGTATGTTCTAAATTACAGCTGTCTGGCCAATATGCTGCTAAATAAAGTTCTAGGATTGCCCTGTAAATGAAATACTCAACACATATTCTTATCAAAACATAGCAACATCTCCCAATCTCAATTTCTGGCCAATAGGATCTTTTTTCTTTTCCTTTTTTTTTTTTTCTTCTTGTTGTATGTGATGAACACAATGCAGCATCCTAGGGAACATCTCATTTTTCCTATTAAGTAAAGGCAGTTTTCAACTCTACTGGGGAAAAGGGGGGAGGAAGGGAGGTGGCAAAATTCTTATCAAAACATAGCAACATCTCCCAATCTCAATTTCTGGCCAATAGGATCTTTTTTCTTTTCCTTTTTTTTTTTTTCTTCTTGTTGTATGTGATGAACACAATGCAGCATCCTAGGGAACATCTCATTTTTCCTATTAAGTAAAGGCAGTTTTCAACTCTACTGGGGAAAAGGGGGGAGGAAGGGAGGTGGCAAACTTTGAAAAAAACAG
>NW_008666654.1:0-6615 GCF_000695815.1 Acanthisitta chloris | reverse complement strand
TTCCAGAAATGTGCATTAATGGCTGCCTGCTCTTTCCAGGCTGTTACCTGAGCCTGGAGGTGGACACTGGGGCTCTCTTGGAGGATGCTGAGGGTATCCAGTGTGTCCTGGGACATTCTGGATAAGAAATGTTGTGCACAAAGGCTGAGGAGGGAAGGGAGTGTTTGAACAGCTTGTGGTGGAGCTGGGGAGTGGCTCATAGCAGTGCAGAAACAAATCAGGATTCCAGCAGAAATGCTCCTCTAAAACCCAAACTCCCTTCAGCTTGTTGTGCTTTTGGGATCACTTCCGAGGAGGCTAAAAGGGAGAGGCAGAGTTGAGCAACCGGAGGGTCTGGAAGATGGAATAAGGAAATAAGGAAAACCCTCTGTATTTTGCAGAGCTAAATATTGTTCTTCTTACAGAAGGCAAAATCTCCTCTTGCCTCCCACTTGTGCTTCCTCTGCAAGGGAGCTGTGAAAATGCCGGACGGAATGGTGTCATAAAGTAAAGCCCCAAGGAGCCCAGTGTCCTTTGTGAAGGGAGGTGGTTGTGCTGCTGCATTCCTCCTGAAAATGTGGGATTCGGAAAGGAAGCCTTGACTCGGAGAATGGAGGCTAGAGAGCCACAGAGTGAAAATCCCTTGTAATCTGTGGTCCCTGGTAGGAATGTTTTGAAAAGGAGTGTCAGGCTGGCACGTACTGGAGTGATGGGGAACCTGCTGGAGAGCACTTGGTCAAATAAAGGGCACAGTTTCCTGGGGCACAGGCTTGTTCTCATCCTATATCATTAGCTAAACCACTTCCACAGCCGGGCTGGAGATGGGTCTCTGACCCTAGAGAGTGGAGATGAGGGTCCTGGGGGGGATCCCAGGCATTGGACATCTCTCTGACAGCTAACAGATCCTGCTCAGGCACCGGAGTGGCTCTGCCCTGGAAGCTTCTTTCTCCTTTTGGCTGACATAAATTTAAGGTCTTACTGATGGACACCCAGGCACCCTGTGGCCACGGTGCTGTGTAGAGCTGCTGCTACGCTGCTCATCGATTGCTTTGCTCAAGTTGATCGTTGAAGTATCTGCAACGCCCCGATCAGCTTTGCTTTCCTTTCTTGTTTCTAAACAGTGTTCAGTGCTTTCAAGGACAACCATGAGAAGTGAAAAGTGTCTTTGGTCGCATCTGCTCTCAGTGTATATGTAACCTCAGCAGTGAAGCCATGTCTAGTGTGGAGATGCAGACACTGCCCTCCTGCCTGCGCGGGGAGGCTGCGGTTCTCCGTCCTGTTTCATCTCTGAAAGGGAATGTTGACTGTGGTGGATCATTGACATTGCCTTTGTTAATATCTTTGTTTCTATTTCTGGGGTTTTAATGAAAGCTTGGTAATTTCATGCTGCAAGGAAGGGCAGTCTGTCGACTGTTTTAAAGCCATCTTTGGTTTGAAGTACAGTAATCTTTTGATGCGGTGGATAAATGCAACTTCTGTCTGCATAGTCAGGGTTGGTTGCTTTTGTTTGGGGATTTTTGAATTTGTCTTAAATGAGTTACCTCTACACCTCTGAGCGATTGAGAGAAAGGCCAAGAAAATCTCATTTTGTGTGTATTAAACCTGAAGATTCACATCAAACGAAACCCCAGTGGGTGAAAGAGTGATCCTTGCTTTATATTGTCACCTCAAATACTCCTTCCCTCTGAATTTCAGTCATCTCGATTTAGCCTTGTGTGTTTTAACTGTTTAGTAGGGAAACTTCTCCAGAGTGTGGAGAGATAAACAACGGCCTCGGAGCCAAGGCAGATCTGTAGTGGCTCTTTGCTGCTTTAGATACTGCAGCTTTGAAAATGTGCCTGGTCAGGGTGGTGAAATAGCTGCTGGGGCTGGAGGAGACATGGCTCGTGGCTGTTTCCAGCCTGCAGCAGTGCGATGGCAGGGCACACTCCTCGGTGCTCGCAGAGAGGAGGGGATGGCAGAGCAGAGCAGGCCATGGCTTTGTCCTTGTGCTGAGGGCCTGGACCTTCCTGCCCGTGTTGGGTGCTGGGGGAGGGCAAACACCATCCTTGGGCGCCTCAAAACCTCCCTATGGATTTGGAATGGCCTTTTTCCTCTCTACAGTGCAGGCTGCTCCCTGCCCCCCTCAGCTCACTGTAACACATTACACTCTGCTCGCCTTCGTTTTAATGTCTACTCTTAAAGAGAACTCTGTCCCTTAAAGAGAACAATCTTCTGCGCTCTCCTGTTTGGGAAAGCTGTTTTGTCTTGGGCCAAGAGCACGCGGGTGGTGCCACAGGCCATTTCTGAGTTTCCTCTTCCTTCTGGCCTCTTCTCCAGGGTTGCTGGTCGCCCTCCCCCTGCTCGGGGGGAGGCTCTCCAGCATGACACCAGCTCCAGCAGCCTCCTGCTCCTGCCTCTGACAAATGCCAGTCTTGCTTGAATCCCTTCCAGCCGATCTCTGCTTACAGATGTTCCTGAGAGCTGCTCTGGCAGTTTTACTGGGAACCTGAACAGATATGAAAGTTTCCAAGAGTTTATGGTTAATTGTTAAGTGGAACAGAGACAAAATACTTTTATTTTGAAGCTCAAATTTCTTCTTTTCTCTTGCTGGCTTGGCCAGCTGTATCATAGAGTTTGACATAGGCTGAGCTCAGAGCTTCTGCACTATCCCTTCATTAGGGTGAGGATGGATCCATGTGGGTCCCCCCTCATTCCATTCTCCCCCTCTTTAAGGTCACTTGTACCAGGTCTTATTAATCCCCAAAGCGAAAATTAACTCTTCTTTGTGTGAGCAGTTCAGATCTTGAGTGCACTTGCAGTTGGACACTGCTCACTGCATCAGTTTAACCCACGTGCCTTCACCTCTGCACTCAGAGGTCAGGGGCTTTATCAAACAGAACAAAATCAGCACAGGAGTGTCCCCAGGCCACGCAGAATCCCTTCCTGTCCCTCCTGCCTCTCCTTTTCCTACAGGCGAGTGCTACTCTTGAAGGCCACCGAGACAGCACACTTGGCTCTATGGTTTAAAGAGCTTTTTCTGTTTTTCAGGCAAGTGATCAGTTTTGAGGCCTGGCACCCTGTCAGAAAGTTGACAGATGAGCTGCGTTCCGGGCGCGTCCCCGGGATGCCCGGGATAATCGCGCTCCAATGGACGCCCTGGAGCCGGCAGGTTCTCTGTGAAATGGCTGCAGCTTGGAGGGAGCAGTGAAATGGGCTCCTCTGGGCATGCTCACTCTGTAGAGGGAGCTTTATCACATGAGCAGAAACTGAATCACTGCTCATGAGGATCTGGAATATGCAACTCTTGGAGTCTTCACCAGAAGAAGACAACAGCAGCCCGCAGGTACCGCAGGGTCCATCCGCCTCCCGTGCCTGGCCCTGGCCGCAGGCAGGCTGTCTCCTGCCAGGGAAGGAGAAGCCTTGGAGAGGAGGAAGAGAGTTTGGGGAATCATGGCTGGGGTTCTTTATTTATTTGTTTCAGTGTGCCTCTGCTTGGCTGCCCTGTGCATGGGAGGGCAGGCAGGGCCGTGGGGCAGGCTGGAGGAGGTTGGCCAGGCTCCTTCCTGCTGGGATGCATGTGCCAGGAGCTGTGCCATGGGCTGGAGGTCTTTCAGCATCCCACGCTGCAGGCCTCTGGGAGTGCTCAGGCTTTGTTTCTTCACATCCAGGGTGGTCTTTGGGTTGTCTTCTAGGGTGGGGAGACTTCTTTGTGGTTGGGTTTTTTGGGGGGAAGTTTTTGATTTTTAGGGTATGTTTGTGATCTTACAACAAATTTAAGTGTGAAGATTCTGGAAGATTCTCCCAGGAGCCCTCCCTGCTTGTAGTTCTTGTAAGCAAGAGGAGCCAAGCCTGGGGGTGTCTGAGCCACTCGAAGACTGAACTTCCAAAGGGGAGGAGAGGACCTGTGGCCACATGGCACCTCCTTTCTGGGGCCCTTTGACAGCTTCTGCCTACATCTTGCTTCAGCCAACAATATTTTACCAGGAAGAAACAACCTTTTTCTTTTGGGGTGACTTCCTCCCCTCTCTCTTCTCTAAGTTTTTTAATAGTAACAATCTCAGGGAACAGCTGATTAAAACAAAACCTCTGTGGTTGATTTCATGGCAGGAGGCCCATGCCTGCAGCTGATTTTAAAAGCTGCCTCAAATTCAGCCCCCTGGCCCTGCTGTGCTCTTGGATTGTATTTTTTGCTGGAGTTTGTGTTGTGCACAGACAGCTCTGTTGGCTGCCACAGGTTTGGGATGGACACCGAAGGTCCCGGAGCTGTGTGGGGGTCTGGGCAATCTTGCAGCAGGCAAAACACTGGCCTGAGCTTGCTGTGCTCAAGGGAGACCCTTGAAGCTGCTATGCAGACATGATATTGAATTTTCAATCAAGGAGCAAGATGTGAAGATGGCTTTTAAAAGATTAGGGAGCTTACAGGACAATCTGTGATACCTAATCTAAATATCTCTCGTGTCTCCGCTGGACTATAAATATGCTCATTGTTCATCATCTAGAAGATGTGAGCTAAAGGAAAAGGCGTCAGAAGTCACGAGGAGAGAGATGAGAGTTCTTTTTAACACTGAAGAGCAGAGGCCTTGACCTGCTGCCTGAGCAGCTCCATCCAGGGAGAAAATGAGCTTTGGCTTTGATGAAGGCTGAGGAAACAACCAAAAAGCCACTGAGGTGTGCAGTGTGTGCTCCTGTGTGGTGGTGACACTGGTGTGACAGTCACCCGACAGCCCAGCGCTCCGTCCCTGCCGGCTGGTGCCCTTGGAAAGCGTCTGCAGAGGCACGGAAAAGCCTGACCTACTTTGGAGGGAAGAGAGCAGCTGAGGTCTGGGCTTGGCACTGCCTCTCAGCAAGGGTTAACAGCCCAAAGTGGGGCCTTAGGGTCTTGGGTTTTTTCTGTTTCAGGTACTTAACTGGCTTTTCAGTGCCAGCATGAGCCCAAGAACACGTTTGGGCAGAGCTGGGCTCTCAGCACACGTGAGCGTATTTCCTGCTGCTCAGCCCCTGTGAGACCAGCCGTGGGCCTGGGGGTGGGAAGGACAGGTGCAGGTCCATGACCTGGGCCTCAGGTGCCAGTGCTCATCTCAGGGCTTCTTTTGCCCGTGCTGGAGCCTGGCTCCCTTGACCTCTGCCACAGGGTGCCATCTCCTAATGAAAGAGGATCACATGCCTCTCTTGGATTGGCAGGGACTTGTTTTATTCAGGTAAACAAGGAGTTTAAAGGAGCTGCACTCTCCTGACCAGCTGGTTTGGAGGAGGACTGGCTTGACTCCTGCTGCTCCTCTTTGTTTTTGTTTTGCTCCTTTTCCCTGAAGTTTTCCCTTCTCGCCTTCCTGCTTCTGGAGCCGAGAGTGGTCGAGGAACGGCCGCAGCAGGAGAGTGACCGTGTGTTTGGGTCAGCCCAAAGGCTCGGGGCACTGATGGCGTGTGCTCCCTGCTTGTGAGGCTTGGAGGACCATATGTTCCTGCAGTGACATGGAATGTCAGTGATTTGGAAATGAATCCTGAATTTATAATCCTTAACTCCCTTTTTCAGCCAGTTATTTCTGACTCCTCTGAATTCAGAGTTTAGACACCAACCCCTCATTGCAGACCCTTATGATCCCTCATGTTTGCCTTGGTCAGGAGGGATCCATCCCTCCTGGTGCCTGTGTGGGCTCTTTGGTCTCTTGGGTAGAGGATACATGTCTGGCTTTGCTGTAGGGTGGTGTTGGTCCTGGAGGGGGGCAGAGGAGGAGGACTGTCTGCCAGGATTTACAGTAGTCAGGAAAGCAGCAGGAGTGAAGCTCATGAACTGTACGAGGTAATTGGAAAGGATCCTTAAGAGGAAAGAAAAAATAGAGGGGAGAAAACATAAAGCACTCTTTTAAAAAACATTCTGGACTCCAACACAACATCTTGCTTCCCCCAAACCAGGTAATTTATTTCTCTCTTTCCTTCAGTCCCTGTCAGGAGGGGGAAGGCCGTGGAGGAGAAGGGTCGAGGCAGTGGGGGTTGAGAAGATCTGAGGTGCAAGTGTCCTCCCTGCAATGCTGCCATACTGTGCTGGAGCAGCACGGTGCCTCTTGCAAATGAAGCTTTTCACAACTTGTCCTTGTTCCAAGGATGAGGAAACCTCCAGCTCTTCTGGCATTTTCTCTCCGTCATAAGTCAGAGCTGCTTTCACCTGTAAAGGATGATCATATGGAAGGGGAGAGGGCTGGAACAGAGCAGGGCTCTGAGAAACCTTGCAAGGCTTTTCATGGAGTTCTTGGTGTTAAACAAGGAACATTTCCCCTCCTCCTCCTCTCCTCATTTTCCTGTGTGCCTGCAAAAATACTCTGGTTTGCATTTAAAGGAGAAAACTCTATGTGCTGGGACTAAGCCAACTTGTTTATTTAAGGGAAATACCATATTCCCAACCCTTTCTCTTGCAGAGGAAGGCTCGGCAGAGGATGGCAGACTGGGCTGGGGATTATATTTTTAGGTGACATCGAAGCACAGTTGCGATTCGAAGAAGCTAAAAAATCATGGCTGGCATTTTACATCCAGCTCTGCCAGCCTTCTCCTCCCCACATCCCCCAGCCCTCAAAGGGGTTAACCTCTCCCTCCAAAGCAGGTGGATTTTGACCTAAATCAAGGAGGATAGAGAAACAGAAAGCCAAGAGAAAGCAGCAGAGC
>NW_008666653.1:93579-95201 GCF_000695815.1 Acanthisitta chloris | reverse complement strand
GAGGGCTGTGTACAGAGACCCTCTTGCAGCATCTCCATCGCTGGAGAGGTTGACCTGCTGTGATGGTCCTGTCGATCCTTCTGTGTTTGCAATGAGCTCTGTTCCCTTTTCCTACCCAAGTACTTGTTGCTTCTCACAGCTGGAAGAGCCTAAATGGATCTCGAGAAACCTGTCCCTGCGCTTTCCCCATTGAGGGTAGAGTCCTCTCCGTTGCCTAGAGAAGCTGGGGATGCTGCATCCCTGGAAGTGTTCCAGGCCAGGTTGGATGGGGCTTGGAGCAATCTGGTCTAGCAGAAGATGTCCCTGCCTGTGGCAGGGGGGGGAGGGGGGTGTAAGGTCCCTTCCAACCCAAAGCATTCGAGGATTCCATGACTCACTTGCTGGAGTCCCAGTGACAGTTTGCCATTAGGAGTCCTTAAACCATGCCTGATAAGGACTTTTTATTTATCTGTCTCCCAAGTGGCTGCTTGGGGGTGGATGCTTGCAATGCTGTATGCATATTTCTTCTGCTCTTTGTGTTCCAAGGGCCCTGGAGAGGAGCCGAATCAAGCCCTCTGGGCTGGAGCATCCCCCACCCCAAGCTCAGCTCCAGTTCCCAGCAGGACCACACTTGCCACATTTTTTGCAAGGTCTGGACAGTGCCCGCTGTGATTCGATCCAATTTAAAGGTGTTACAGGGTCCTGTTCCATGTACAGGCAGTGACAGTTATCCCTCCCCATCCCCCACGGTATCTGGGACGCCCTTATCTGCTGCAGCTCTGTTGTTTGGTGGAGGATGAGCTGTCAGGAGTTAGATCTCAGACAGCAGGTAACTGGACTGAATTAAACTGGGAATGCCCTACTAAACCCCTTCTCCCTCCCCTTGCATCTTTGGAAATGTCTTTTATCTGGACTGTAAATTAAATTACTGTCGTTGATGCGGCTTCAAAGAAGCTGCAGAAATGATGGGAGCTTCTGAGAGAGGTCTCCCAAGAAAGCCTCCTCTTAGTAAAATATTAAGGCATCCTTCCCTATTTTTTTTCAGAGTTAGAACAGAAATAATAATTCTGTGTTTTCAGCTTTCATGGTGCATTTACAAAGAAATAAAAGCCCTATAAATATCTTGAGGATTATCTTTCCTTGAAGGCTTTATCATATGTATTGAGGCTTCACTGGCTGAAAGTGTTGTGGTCAACACCATGAATGTAATGGTTTTGTTTAGGTGTTTTTTTTTCCTAATGGCATTTCAAAAACAAAAAAGCCCCAAAACCAAAACAGAGCAAGAAAATCCCCATAGCTTGGAAATACTAGTTTCCCTGGTTTTCTGGTATTTATTTACCATACGTGAACCTGAAAAGGAAAAGCAATTGTTACCTTCTGTTGTCAAAGCTGAGCTGGGAGCAGAAAATTAGTGTCTAAAATAATACTACAGTTTAGTAGCATACAGGTTCTTGAAAAAAGGTATAAAAGGAATAGTTTTGTGGGGGTTGCTTTGTTTGGTTTTGGTTTTGTTTGGGT
The DNA here is from genome assembly GCF_000695815.1 of Acanthisitta chloris. NCBI lineage: Eukaryota > Metazoa > Chordata > Aves > Passeriformes > Acanthisittidae > Acanthisitta > Acanthisitta chloris. The sequence goes on along the minus strand of NW_008666653.1, from coordinate 93,704 downwards.
TTTCTTGGGGGAAGGGGAGGAAGTGTTGTTCTTTGTGCTTTGTTTGTTTTGGGGTTTGTTTGTTTGTTTCAATTATCTCAGTTGTGGAGCTCTAGAGAAAACAGTTCCCAGGGAAGAGAAGGAAG
>NW_008666653.1:92091-93535 GCF_000695815.1 Acanthisitta chloris | reverse complement strand
AGTGGGGTAACGGAAGATTTGCCGGAAGAGAGACAAGGTTGCCTGTGGGTGCTTCCTTTCACTGCTCCCATTACATTTTTTTTGTCCACCTCTGCTGCCTCCGGATCTTGGTATCACACGACTTAATGCTGTTGATGGATGTTGAGCGATGGAGCAACTCTCCTATGAGGAAAGGCTGAAAGAATGGGGATTGTTCAGCCAGGAAAAGAGAAGGCTCTGGTGTGATCTTTTAGTACCTTCCATTACCTAAAAGAGCTGCAAGAGAGATGGAGAGGGACTTTTGAAAATGGCATGGAGTGACGGGACAAGGGGGAATGGCTTTAAACTGAAAGAGGAGAGATTTAGATTAGGTATTAGGAACAAAATCTTTACTGTGATGGTGGTGAGACACTGGAACAGGTTGCCCAGAGAAGCTTTGGATGCCCCATGCCTGGAAGTGATCAGGGCCAGGCTGAACAGGGCTTTGAGCAACCTGTTCTAATGGAAGGTGTCCCTGCCCATGGAAAGGAGGTTGGACCTACAAGTCTCGTCCAGCCCAACCTATTCTATGATTCTGTTATTTTATGTTATCTGCATCTCTCACATGTCTGTTTATCCCTCTGCTAAACCCATCCTGTTGAAAGCATTCTGGCTCTCCTCCATCAGGGCTGGATAAGGGCACTTGGGCACATGGGGATGCGGGAAGGAGGTGGCGTGTGCTGGGGTGCAGACATGCCTGGGGGCTGGCCAGCACAGGGGTCATCACAGGTTCCCTGGTATGTGAAGTAGTGATTATGGGTTTGTTGTCAGATGTGTAGCTGAAAATAATGGGTAGTGGAGCATTTGTGGGTACCAAGCACTACTTGGAAATCCCCAGTGTTCTGTAGATACAGGGGGAAAAATAAAACAGCTTGAAAGTTATTTAAGTGTCTCAGGCTGGTATATTTTTGAGATGTAGATACATAAATTTTGATTACTATTTCTATCGCTGTGAAGACATGAGGCTCAGCCCTCTTGTGAGCTGTTGTGGCATTTAGCCAGGGCTGGACGCTGGGGCTGACGCTGATGCAGATCAGATTTTGGTGCAAGAGATGAACTTTCTGGAAGCGGCTGATGAACTAATTCCCCTCATTTGTCATTAAAAGTACAAACTTTGGAAATCTTGCCCCTTTGTTGGCCAAGAAAAGACAAAACCCAGTCAGGGAGAGTTTCTGTAACAGGAAGATTGCTCCAAAACCCAGCAGTGGTTTCTTGTTTCTTGCCTGCCAGAGCACATTGCAACTTCTCAAGTGGTTGCAGTGGCTGACGCAAATATTTTTCAAATGAAAAATCATCTTTTCTGCAAAACACGAAGGTCGCTGTGTGTATGTGCAAACCTTCCATCTGCAAAGAGAATAATGTAACCTGTGTCCTTCTGGCTTCACCTCAGTTGATCTGTGCCACATGTCCTTCAAGGTAAGCTGGG